>NW_026126413.1:15712500-15897500 GCF_943737965.1 Phodopus roborovskii
TTTCAACCCAACTGCTCAGGCCCCAGAATCATCACGCTAGAATTCTTTCACTTTCCAACATTATCCTGCCACCTCCAAAGGTAACCAAAATTCACCGTCTCCATCTCTGTGACTCACTGATATTCTGGCATATGTGGGTTAGGCAATATTCTGAAGATATTTTGTGTACAGCACTCAAAAGTGTTTGGAAGTCATTCATTGTCCCGTCAGGTTATTAAGGCTGGGACTCCTATGAGTGATTAGTCTTGAGAGTAGAATCCTTAAAAATGGGATTAGAGCCCTTATAAATGGGATCCCAGGGGGCCTGTTAGTCTCTTCCACATATTAGACCTAAAAGAAGGCACCATTTCTGAGGAAGTGGGCCCTAATCTTGGACTTCCCAGATTCTAGAACTGTGAGCAACAGATTTCTGTTGTTCATAAGTAACCCAGCTCAGGGTAATTCATTATAGCAGTTCAAATGAAAACCCTGCATACATTAATGCTTTCTAATGAAAACCTGTGGGTTGAGTTTCCAGTGACGTATATGCTAAAGTCAGGAGCAGATTTTGCATATGGCACATCTTACTCCCACTGTTAATGATGGGTTTTATTTGGAAGCAGGGTCATTGCAGATGTGCCCATGCAATCAGCCAAGGTGAATCATTTTGGGGTAGGCTGGTCCCTCAAAGTGTAAAAGAAGCAGGAGTTGCGGGCGTGGGTACTTAATGCCTGCAGAGCAAGCAAGCAAGCAAGAGGACCTGTGTTCAGATCCCAGCACTCACATAAAAGCTGAGCATGCATGTGTGCATGCCTGTAACCCCAGCATGGTAGGGACAGGAAGATCCAGGGACTCACCAATCTAGACAATGAGTGAGCTCCAGATTCATGGAGAGACCCAGTCTCTGAAAATAAGGTGGTAGGAGGTGGAGGAAGGCACCCGGAGGTGGAGGAAGACACCCGGAGGTGGAGGAAGACACCCGGAGGTGGAGGAAGACACCCGGAGGTGGAGGAAGACACCCGGAGGTGGAGGAAGGCACCCGGAGGTGGAGGAAGACACCCGGAGGTGGAGGAAGGCACCCGGAGGTGGAGGAAGGCACCCGGAGGTGGAGGAAGGCACCCGGAGGTGGAGGAAGGCACCCGGAGGTGGAGGAAGACACCCGGAGGTGGCCTCCACACCACACTCATAGGGCAAAGCAACTGCACACACACACACACACACACACAGTGCACAGGCACATGCACATTATCACACACAGTGCACACGCACATGTCACACAGATACATAAAATACAAAGAGACACAGGGGAAAGTTCACATGGAGGGAGGGGCTGGAACCCTGCACTCATGAGCCAAGAAATTCAAGACTGACGGAGTGAAAGTCTACAGAGGGGGCAGGACCCTGGTGAACTCTGACCTCTGACCCCTAACTTGGAGTGGGGGAAAAGAAATTTCTGTCATTTTAAGCCCTTTCTTCCTCAGTGTTTTGTTCCCGCAGCCCTGATGCCCACTACTTGGGTAACATGGGAAGATGAAAACATCTCAAATGAAATCTACCTCAAAAATTATTGGTGGGAATACACAGACATACAATAAAGGACCCAGGGAAGTCTTAGTCTGTGAAGGCAAAATGATCTAAGCAAAATTCCCATGTTCCATCTGAACCAATGTCACCCCAACCCTTGGAACAAACATGACCTATTTGTTTCATCAAGCAGTGAAATTGCTCATTAAACTTTTGGTGTGTCATCTGGGATTAGAAGATCACATTATAGCAATGCCAGGGTGTGTTCTCCTTGTTGATTTTAGTGTCTGTGGTGCTTCTGAAAATACTTACTGGCAATGAAGTTACATCCGCCTCTCAGGACATCTCCGACCATCAACTGCACTAACTCAGACATGTCCATTGGTCACCAAGATTAATGGGATTGCCACCAGCAGCAGCCCTAGCTTCCTTGGAAGTGAAGATTGTCTTTTTTTTTTTTTTTTTTAGTGATATCAATGTTTGCGAGCCCTGGAAACGGCACCTGTGAACTTGCATTTACATGAGTGATTTTTTTTTTTTTACATGTGTTTTTAGGTTAAGCAGCACTTTGAAAGAAAATGTATCCAGATTTTAATTTACTAGAGCGGCAAATAGTAGGTCACAGACGGAACACAGCCTGGTATTTCTGAGCCTTCTGCTCCTTAGCTGGTATTGAGACACGGGGCTCAGTTCTCATCACCTGTAAAGTAAGAGTAGCCGTGAAGATTGGGACCATTACCACGGTCCTCTCATGCCCTAACATACTCTTGCCCACAGAGTTCACTCATACTCCTCTGCTGCGTATTTGTGCTGGCTAACTCTCACACTTGGTTTGTTTGTTTGTTTTGCTTTAAGACTGGGAGTCATACAGCCCAGGATAGCCTCAAATTGATTATGTATTAAAAGCCGCGGCTGGCCTCGAACTCCTGACCTCCACACCCTGCTCAGCTTTCATTCTTTTTTGCACCACTACATCTCTTCATAGCGTCTCAGTGCCCGTGCATGCTAAACAGGCCAGCTGGGTGCTGGCGCCTGGAGAAGGAAGCCCTGAAGCCGACTCCTATCACAGGTGCTTCTGCAGTTCAGGTTTACGTTGCACACTGCATACTGCAGGAGACAAGGGAAGCTGTGCTCCGAGCTGAGCTCCACCTGCTGCATCTCGGATCCCAGAATCCCAGTACCCGAAAGCAGCAGCATTTCCTGATGCCAGAGACGCCAGAGAGGCTAGCGGAGGCCTTGCTGTCTATCATGGGAAGCTACCAGGTTCTTCCGTTGCTTCCGGGAAGACTGGAAAGGAATATACTTATTTTTTGTGAGCTGACAGTACAAAAAAAAAAAAAAAAATCGTTCTAATTGCCCTTAATTTAATTTATTGTTTATTACTGCTATTCTTAGAACCTGGTGAACAACTTAAAAGCATATGAATGTAGGGAACTTGTAGAGCAAACAGACCAGCTATATCAGAATCCCAGTGGACTGCACTGGGGACATGACTTGGAGAATATGAGTACTTAGTGCACAGATGTGAGGACTTGGGTTCAAACCCTCAGAACCCACATAAAACGTCCCTGCCAGGTAGGGCAGGTGGAGACGACACGCTATCTGGGGCTATCAGAGAGGGACTGCCTCAAGGGAATAAGATGGAGACACCCGGTGTCTGCCTCTGAACTCTACGTGTACTGGTGCAATGGCGCCCCTCCCCCGCTATGTATTTACACGTACCAAACACACAGATTTATACGTACACACATACACACAGTTCTAATGGAAACTAGCAACACTTTGTCACAGAACAATGTAAGCCACTAGCTGGAGTTTGAACTGTTCAACTAAGTGGTTCGTTTCACAACCTGTTTCATGGTCAGCTTAATCTCCATTCAACATCTGCAACGTCATACCTCGTATCAAGGCTCCTGAGCCTTCTGGAATCCAAGCTCCCCGGCAATGAGACCCAGCCTCTGGCTGAGCCAGGTTCTCGGGGTCTTTAAGGAACTGAGTTTTTGTCATCTGCCCAGAAGCCAATCCTTATAAAACCTGCTGCTTCTTGTAGCAAGGACAAGATGCTCAGGAGGCTCAATCCTGCCAGTACCTGCTCCTTCCTCTTGAAACCCGGGAAGGGTTCACTTTGAAGCCCCGCAGCTGGAACCTAACGTGCCTGAGCCTTTCCTAGGGAATGTGGCAATGTGTCCGCACAGTTCTTTTGTTGCCGCCATTTGTTTTGAGACAGGACTGTGCTACGCAGCACCGACCGACCTGCTACTTGTGTAGCACAAATTAGCCTTGGACTCACAGCACGTGCACCTCCACACCTGCCTCACTTTGTTTTTTTATGAAGTAGTTTTTTTGACCAAAGAAAACAAAAACAAAACAGTATACTGTTTGGGGGGGGGTGGCTCAGAGGGTGACACTGCTTGCAAGCCTGAGGACATGAGTTCAAATCCTCGGTAGCCACACAAAAAGCCAAGAAGGCAAAGCTCCTAGTACCTTTTGAGCAACAAGCAAGGCTTCTAGCAGAAAACTGTGCCAAGGGTCACGCTAGAGATAAACCAGGCATCCAGGCTTCCAGACGGCGTTCAGGTAAGGTCAGTCCTCTGGGCCCAGGGACATACATTCCCCAGGTAAGGGCAGTTGGAGAGAAGGAAGTCTCGATGGGGGAGGAGAGGTCCCCACATCTCTGAGCTTTGGAAAAAGCTGCCAGGCCATGATAGACTACAACCTCTGACCAGCAAAACCTTCCAATAGGGAGTCCCTTAGTTATGTGCAGTTCAAACATGAAGCCTTGAGTTCGATCCCCAGTGCTCCCTGGGAAAACATGGTTTGGTGATGCTCCTGTAATCCCAGCACAGGGTAGGTTAGCGTAAGAAAACCCCAAGTCTCCCTGGCAGTCACCATAGCTGAATCAGCCAAGTGCCAGGTCCTAGTGAGAGGCCTTGTTAGAAGAAGGTGGATATCTCCTGAGGAGTCATACTTGAAGTTAACCTCTAAACTCCAATATACTTGAACACATCTGTACACATGCATGCTGTGAACACACAATATAAACATGCACAAATTTCTGAACCCCCACAAAAATTCCTCCATCCAAAGCCCAGAAAAGACTCTTTGAACAATCACCCTTCCCAGTGCTGGACAGGGCTGACAATTGTGATCCTGGGAGAGCAGATGGGGTGGGGGTGGGGGTGGGGGAGGGGGAGGGAGCAAGAAAGACAATTCCCCCAGCCCAGCAGGTACTTGGAAGAGTTACTGCTTCAACAGTGGGATAAAAAGGGCCCTAGATAAAGGCCAATCAAGGCCCCCTCAACAAAATTTTAAAAACTATGCTTGGAAAGAAAGTGCCTGAAGAATAGGTGTCTCAGAAAACGCATGCGTGTGTGTGTGTGTGTGCACACACACACACACACACACACACACACACACACACACACACACACACACACCCTCAAGAATATCCACAAGATAGAAAAATACTCAGTACCCAACATGGTAAATCTTACAAATCACATGCTACTGCATTTCATATTTAAGCCTGTAAAGACATAAAGAAAATAGAAATTTGAGCTGGAGTTGCAAAACACAGTATCTGAGGTTCCAGTCATTAGTTTTAAGGCACAATAGGTAAGATTAAGTTAAGAAACTATCATTATGGGCTCAGTGACAGAGTGCCTACCCAGCATGCACCAGGGTTCACTGTTCAGTCCCCAATATTTCAAACAAACGATTAAAGACAAAAACTATAAGCATGTGTCAGTCCATGGCATTCTGGTGCATGCTAGGCCTTGTATATGATGTTTCTTGCCTGAGAGTGCATTGCTAGTACTGGAGCTAGTGTGTGCACATCCCTTGGAAGTTCACACACAAGAAAAGCCACACTTCTATCAGCCTTGTTGCTCACTGAGCATTAGTAAACTCAGAAATAGAACACTGTAACTTTCAAAAAAAAACAAGCATTAAGATCCAGCTTTTGTTCTGGTTTGGTTTTTCGAAACAGGGTTTCTCTGTGTAACAACCCTGTGAACTCAATCTACCTGCCTGTCTCCCAAATGCTAGAATTTAGGAATTTAGGGCATGCACCTGGCTAAGACCCAGTTAGGTGTACGGTTTTTTCTCCCACCGCTGGTCTGGTCCCGCCGCCACGAAAGACCTACAAAATATGACATTTAAAATGGTTTAGGGTTTTCATGACAGTGAAACATAATTGCTCTTGGCAATACCACCTGCACCAGAAAGGAAGATGGACATTAAAGAAACTCGTTATGGAGTTTGCTTCCAATATGGCAAGACTAGCCATTTGGACAAGATACTGCTCTTGTCTGGACTGTTTGACTTTGTGATGTATAAACTGGACATGCAGGACCCACAGAAAAGTGACTGCTGATTCAAGATGGACATTGCTACAGAGTTCCTGCTTCATGGAAGAGTCTGCCAGACAGTCTACAGGACACAGAGAAAAGTGATTGACAAACTGCCAATACAAGAAGACAGTTTAAAGTTTCCTGCTTTGCTGAAGAGTCTGCCAGACACACTATGGCCTATGGGCTAAATACGAAAGATTACAGAAGAACTTCAGATGACTGACAAGGCAAGATGTCTCTGTCATTTCTAAAATTTATATATTAACCTTTTGTGGTCTTTGATGGAGTTGAAGACAAATAGTTATGGTTATAGTTTTCCTTAGTTAGGTTTAAAGATAAGTTACATATAGGACTTTAGATTCACAAATATAGGATAGATGATAGAACAGTTTCTTTTAGTCTTGCTAAATGTTAATGGACTAAATATTGTTAACTGTGATTCTTACTTGATAACTGTTGTGTTATATATTTTGCTATGTTAAGGTTAAAACCCTTTATATTTTAAACAAAAAAGAGGAGATGATGGGAGATGTCATTCTGTATATGTTTCTCATACTGATTTAAGAATAAAGCACTGTTGGCCAATAGGAAAGCAAGATAGGTGGGACTAGGAGACACGGAGAAAAGAGGAAGTAGTAGGGAGGGGTCAACATGGAGAGTCTGGAGAGAATAGACCCGCCAGCCGCCTCTGGCTGGTAAGACCACGTGGAAATACATAGAAATGGGTTAATAACACAGAGCTAGCCGATAAGAAACTAGTAACTGGCCAACAGAATTATATCATATACAGAGTTTCTGTGTGTTATTTGGGGCTGGCGCGGCGGCGGGACAAGACTCGGCAGTGGGCGGAAAAACTGTACTCTTTACAGAAACTATATGCTTCTCATAGATGAATAATTTAAATACTAATGTGCTGAAAAATTGAAGTAAAAGGAAGGTAAAATATATCATGCAAATGCAAAAAATACCTATCAGGGAAAGATTTCAAAGCAAAGAACATTACTAGGAATAAGAAAGGCAACTTAATAATGATGAAAAGATCAAATTAATGTGAATTATTTGACAATACTAAACATTAATGAACCAATAACAGAACCTCAAAACACATAAAACAAAAAGATATCTCACTGACAGAAAGGAAGCAAAATGAACTAGAATATAGAAGAACAGAAGTTACAAGTTATATCTTTGAAACAGGTACACAAGGAACACTTCCCATATGGAATTTATGGATCATTAAACAAGAATAATTAAGAGAAATAAAATTATATAAATGTTTCCTAACTACATGCAATTAAAATAGATTTTTTTAAAAAAGGGAAAGATCTTTGGGGATTTCCAAATATTTGGACGCTAAATAGCACACATTTAAATAACATGAGCTAAAAACAAAACCAAAGGGAAATCATGAAGGGCTTTGAATTGAATGAAAAAAAGAAATAATATATTAGAATCTGTGGGGATGCAAAGCATTAAAATGTCAGTATAGAAAAGTTCTCAACTCATACTTTATGGGGAGAAAATAAAACATAAAAAATAACAAAATACCTAAACCTGTAACACACAAAATCACAGAAAGATAATGACAGCAATGTGACTTGAGGAAAATCATTGACAAGTAAGTGTCCCTCTAAACTGACCCAAATAAACAGGAAGACAAGCTTAAAGAGAAGACCCATGAGAGATCTTACATGTTTAAAGGAATATGAACAATTTCACATGAATAAATTAATCAACTTAATAAGAGTCACACAACAGCTTATCTTAAAATACAAGTAAACCTAAGTCTACTTGTTAATTCTGAATTTGCAATTAAAAAAAAAAAAAATCCAGGGTCAGTGAGAGCACTCAGCTAATAAAGGCACCTGGGAATCTAAGTTTAATTCCCAGGACCCATGTCTGGAAGAACAGACTCCCTCACGTTGTCCTCCAACCTACACACACATACACCCCAATGTAATTGTGAATATTTCAGGCTCCAATTGGCTTCACTAGGGAATTACATTTAACAATGTAGTTCAAATTCCCTCAAAAAATTAAAGATGAAGGAACATTTTTAACTTATGCAATTACATCAGCATGACCAAAATGAGAAAGCCTGGCCAGTTTAAAGGTTAATTAAGAAGCAACATACACTGTAATAAGTCGGGGTCAGACCAATTAGGAGTCTACAGAAATAATTAAAATGAAAAGGACTTAACTACAATACTGTAATTATCTTTCTGCCAGAGGAATTTACCCCATGTGTGTACAATCCCTTCTGATAAAGGGTATCGTGGATAAGTAAGAATCTGGGAAAACGAATTGGCTAATGGATGTTTATTCGGGGAGAAATCACTTACACCAGAAACAGATGGCCGCCAGCAAGTTCCCGTCCCATGCCCCAGGATGCTGTCTCCAACTTGGAAGCAAGAGAGTGCTGGGGTCTGGGACCCCAGGTCACACCCCCACCCATCCCCATGCCCCAATGGGCATGGTCAGTGCAACAGATGCAGGCAGAGAGGCTCTCTCTCTACAAGAGGGCTTGTTGAGACACTGGGGGAGTGGAGGGAGATGGATTGGGCAGTAGTGGGGGCCTGACCCGATGGTTCACTGAGTTCAAGTCCAGCCAGGTTACGCAAGACTCAGTCTCAAAGCAACAGTAACAAGGACCTTTCAGAGGAAACCAGAACCGAGAGACTTAGCAAAGGTGAATGAGGGTAGTGTCAGCCAGTGCGGCAACAAAAACTAAAACGGATGGTGGTGTTGGCGAATTGAAGAGCCAAGGCACACACTCAGGATCATAAAAAGTTTGGAGAAAGAATAGTTTATGACAGTCTGACTCAGTGAGCTCTTTGTGTCAAATACTCGGGAGCCGGAACTCAGGCAAGTAGGAGACTCCACTCAACCTCCAGCAAGCACATTGTGGCTATTAAACACAGTGGCATACTCAAAAGACAACTAGCAAGTCGTTCACATTTAGGCTGTTAAAAAGAAAAAGTTCTATTATAAAAAAATACATTGGTAGTGGGCTTGTCCTCGGTATTTCTCCACTTGACCAAGCGCTGCTCATCAGCCTTGACCGAGAACCGTGCCTTCGATAAGATGCAGAGCTCTGATGGAGAGATATTTGAAGTTGATGCAGAAACTGCCAAACAATCTGAGACCATCAAGACCATGCTGGAAGATTTGGGAATGGATGAGGGAGATGATGATCCTGTTCATTCACCAAATGCAGCAATTCTAAAAATGTCATTGAGTAGTGCACCCATCACAAGGATGACCCTCCTCCTCCTGAGGATGAGGAGGACAAAGAAAAGTGGACAGATGATATTCCTGTTTGGGACCAAGCATTCCTGAAAGCTGACCAAGGAACACTTTTGGAACTTATTCTGGCTGCAAGCCACTTGATGTCACATGCAAGACCGTGGCCAATATGATTAAGGGGGAAACTCCTGAGGAGATTTGTAAACCCTTCAATATCAAAACCGCCTTCACTGGAGAGGAAGAGGCCCAGGTACGCAAAGAGAAGCAGTGGTGTGAAGAGAAGTGAGGTACTGTGCCTGACACGGTAACACTGCAAGGGTTGTTCCCAATGCTGGCTGCCCTGCTCTGTTTGTAACTGTTAATATTAGAGCACGTAGACAAACACAGCCTTGTCCTCCCTGCATGTGCACTTGCAGTACAGATCTGACCTATGGCTGACTTTCTTCTATGAGCAGAAGTTTTTGTTTTTTTTTTTTTTCCTTCACTCTGAATAAAACTGAACTTTAGGTTCTCTGTGGAAAAATAAAAAATACATTATAATACTATCATTATACTTGTGATCCAATGTGTCAGAAGTGGCTGCTCCAACTTGGCATCCCTATATGAAGTCAAATGAAAAAAATCCACACACTGCAGTCTCCAAAAGTTTCCCAGAGGGCCTCTCCAGGCCCTGCATCTGCCGCAAAACACTCTGGAAAACCAGAACGGCTAGTTTTATCTGAGAGGGCAGCTAAGGCAAGGGCCTCACTCGTTGTGGATGGGCCAGCCAAGCCAGGAGGTCATACTAAGCCTAGGTCCTGATACGCACAGCCCACAGTCCACTGCATTTGATGGCACACAGGCTTGAGAATGGCTTCTGGGAGTCACACGGGTCCTGGTGATGGAACTCAGGTCACTGGGCTTGTCAACACATGCCTCTACCTGCTGAGCCATCATCAGCCCTAGTTAGTTTGTTCTTAAGGAGGCAATGTTAATTAACTGGTTAATCTCACCCCAAAGGCCACACAACTGACTGGCCTTGCAGAGAACTGTACCTCCTCAAAAGCAAAGTGTTCCACTTGCCATTAAGACATGGTGGCCATTATCACTACACAAAAATCCCCAGGAATCCATGCCATGAACAAACAAGGTCTCCAAGCAGCTATGAATGGAATACCACCAAATGTTTGAAACGGAAAGCCTCAATAGAATTTACCTGTAAGACAGGACTGCCCGCCCCATTATGTAAAAATCTGCCTGGGTGGTTACTTCTGAAGCCTGGAAGAGCAAATCACATTTCAATTATAAAAACAAGCTGTGAATATGCAAATATATCCCACAAGACAAAATTTCAAGATTTTCATTTTATTAAAAATATAGCAACATAATAGCAGCAGCATTTGATAGCTCTTTACTAGTACCATGTCAAAGACTTCCACTCAGACACACCTAGGCAGTATCATTATGCTTCCTTTAACTTTCCCCTTGATGATCTATAGCACTGTTCTAGTAAACTACTTGAGACCAAGAGGGTATTTTTTAATTGTTACAGTATAAGTATACAGTATATTTTACCCTGTATGGAAATCAGTCCTGCCCATTCTCCCTCAGTCCTGCACTGCCCACTGTACTATTTCCTGGTAGAAGTCTACAATTCTCTAAGTGTGAGTTTAATAAATCTGAACTTACATAGTCAGGAATGTTTTCACCAGCAAATGTTAATCAAGAATATAGAGACTGACATCTCATTTTGATCCTGGAATTTAAATGTCCTATCTCCCCAACTGGCAATTTTCCAAATTAAAATATTAGCTGCCTATAAACTTAAATATCAGTCTACAGATTAAAAAAATCTACCTTTAAAATATTGTTATGCATTGGGCTGCAGTTCAATGACAGAACACTTTGGAACCTGGGTTTAATCCCCAACATCAAGGGGAAAAATATAAGTATAAACAAATCAATTCCAGAAACCATTAAAGTTTCTTAGCCCAGATTGTAAAAACATCTATTTCTAAATCTAACCTGATTATGGACCAGAAGTCATACATGGCTTTTGCTCTTAATTTTCTAATTATGTATCACTCCACTCCTCAGGTGAAAGTATCACTAAACATATAATAAAGGACAAAAGGAATTGAAAGGCTGACCTACTGATTAAGTGGGAAACAAGTTTCACTTTAAAACATTATTTTGTTACATTTATATTAGACTCCTACCCCCAGAAATAGGATGAATCCCTTAGAAGAGCATTAAATCTGGTATCTGAAAATAATTTAAGTGTCTATTAGCAAGTAAACATGAGAAAACATTACGGTGGACAAACATATAAATATATAATGTACAGTCACTCCATTTCTCCATCATGGGGATGGCTTGACTTCATAATCCACTCAGGTAAATCCTCTTTTCAATGACTCCCAAATGCTCCTTTATCCAAATGCATCCCTCCCAAAGGACCAATGCTATTAACTCAACTAACATGAAATGAAATCATACTCTATCTATAATGCACTGTAAGTTGAAAATATTTTAAAGGCTATTAATGAGCTCCCTAATCCTTAAAATTAAATAATCTCATAGGTTAACACGGGTATAGTAAAAGATCTTTTTAAACTTTGAAAATAAAAGATAGCAACACAAAGGAACATTATTAGTATCTTAAAAACAGACTTTTCTTGACCAAAAAAAAATAAACCATCTTGATTATAAACAAGGTTTTTATTTGTAATTGAGTATATAAAAATGTAAGCCTCTAACATAAAGACAAATACATAATAAACACCAAAGAATCTGTTCAAAACAGAGTAAGCATGGAGATTACAGGCTGAATAGTGTTTTCAGTTTAAGCTAACTAGATTAAGGTAGAAACATAAGTACTGCGATAGTCACAGAAGTTAAGGATGTGCTGCAGTCTTCTTATAGAGCCACCAGGTCAGTGCTTGCCCCCAGCTCAGGGTGCACATGAAGGCATCAACAGTATCAGCTCCCCCACAGAGAGGGAAACCAACTGCACTTGCTGCCCTGCCGGCGGGAGGGTTCTCCCATCTTACCTCAGGGTTCCCTGACAGTTTCTTGGGTGACAAAAAATATTTTTGGTTTTTTTCAAGGCAGGGTTTTTCTGTATAGCCCTGGCTGACCTGGAACTTACTCTGTAGACCAGACTGGCTTCAAACTCAAGAGATCCACCTGCCTCTGCCTCCTGAATGCTGGGGTCAAAGCTGTGCGTCACTACTGCTTGGTTGACAAACAACATTCTTGAAAGAAATAAAATAGCTTAATAGAAAACACCAAATGAATAAAAACAAAACACATGCACACCTGCCTTCCTGCATGCCTCTCACACATCAACCCCACAGCATCTGCTTTAATTTCTCTTGTATGCCTACTTATTCTGAATCTGTAAAGCCTTTTTCTGCATTAATGATGATTATTTGAGCAAATAAATACGGGCACGGGAAGCAGTTAGTGGCAGGAGTGGCAGTCTCTCCCATGAAAGACAGGAAAACGTCTCGACTTAATTTAAAGGGCTGTTTTAGAGGTGCGCCACGTCAAAACCCTCCGTGTGTCAAACAAAACAAGAGCGGGATGAAACTCAAGGCGTTCCTCTAAAATACTCAACTTTATTAGAGAAATGGTACTAAAAATAACAAAGATCAAACATTTGCTCTATTCTACTTACACACCATAAATAAGACAGCGGCTGAAGCGAGACACACTCCTTCACAATCTTTCCACAGGTGCCCAATCATTTCTGTATCAGAATAAGCTGTTTACTAGCCAACCATATGTGGCTGAGCGATTAAAATGGCCATCTATACTTTACATAGTAAAGCATTTTCCAAAGTTTAATGTACACAGTGACAAAAAGGAAACACATATACACACAGTAATCTGAACACCTGAAGATGATTAAGCAGCTTCATAATCGAACCAGGCTTTACGACTTGGGAGAAAGGGCCTTTCTATGCTTCAAATTATAGTTTCAACAGTATTGGTGTGAAAACAAGACTCAAGTTGGAACCAAGCAACTAAAGTGCTACTTGACTTTTTCAGTCTGTGACAGTCACCCTTCCCGTAAGGTAAGGCAACTGAGTAATTTTGATTGTATTAAGTTGTATTAAATAAAGTTAAAATTCGTTTTTAAATAAGATCTGCAAATTAAGTGTTTTTGGTTTTTAGGGAAATGTAACAATAATGACTAGTGCATTAACCAGACCCTATAATTTTGCAGAAAGCTTTAAGAGTTTTCATTTTACTACTTGCATACTTTCTATGAAAAGCTGAGTCAAAGACTGGTGGATGACTGTGTGTCTTAAACTCACATAAGCATATCGTTAAACACAAAACCATCTCTGTATGCTCCCAGTCCTTCCTCTAAGTATAATTTCTGTATCATTAGAAGAAAATGATTGCGAGGTAATATTAGGGCCATCCAATGAAGTCAACTAAAAGGTTTCCTCTGATTTGAAGTAAGAGCATGTCTCCCTTTCAATCATCACAGTAGAAAACTGGCGGTCCCAAAACTCCAATGTTGTTGGGAACTCCACACGTCTTGTAAACGGGACTTCCTTCTCTGAACTTAATGAAGTGCTTCTGACACACCCCTTGCACACTTCCCAATGGTTGTGAACAGAATACAGCCATCTAGATTCCATATGAATTGTGAATGACAAGCACATATAAAATCCTAGAAAACAGTATACCACACATTGTAGAAGGCACTAAAGCTTCAGCTTGTGCTCCCATAGCCCATTTTGAAAACTCAGTTTCCTTTTTATAAGGGCATCTTTGCCACCTACAGCTGACAAGACACACTGCAATATTATTCATGAGCTTGGAAATGTCAACAAAGTTCAAGAAGAAATGCTCATTTTGTGGCAGACCCAATGATTCTAAACACTGAATTCTAACGTGTTGTTACTAGTACTCAACACAGTTGCTCTTCTTTTGAAAGAGAACAGTAACATGCATTGTCAGTTGGTTTTTTAATCCACTTATTTAAGCAATTTTAATCTGTAAAACTGTTTTCAAAGAAAAACTGATGTCCAAAACAGTAAGCAAAAGAAAACACAATAGTGAGAATTCACCACAATCACGGTTAAGTCCTGTGAAGTAAATGTTAAAACTTCTTACATACTTTGCACTTTACAAGAGTGTATGTATATATTTGCACAAATTTCAAGCACATCATCAAACTGTATATATTGAAAATTTTTTTAAAAAAGTAAAACAATACAAAATTCAGTAACTAGCATTTTCTTTAAGAGCCTCCAATGCTCATCTCCAGTCTTTAGGGATAGTTCAATTCTGGATCTGTGATGTTCAATTTATTTGCAATGCTTCTTGGCAAACACTAATGAACCACATGACGAGTGTGCCAGTCACCATGGAAATGCACAGACTTCAGAAGATGGTGAATTTGGGTAACATCTGATTATGTTCATGATGCCCATGCTCAGTAACAAGATAGCCACAATGTCACCTCATAGCTGGAAAAGCTGTTAGTTCCCACACGTGGGTCTCTTTCCCATTCACACCTCATTGCAAACTGAAAGCTTTGGGTTTGATCCCACCATGAAGGGAGAGATCCAGCAGGTGGTCCTACACCACGTCAACCTTGTTGCAGAGGCTCTCTTCAGTTGGCTGACAATTCCCATTCTGCTGTACTTTGTTTTCTTCCTCCGTCCTTGGTGGGTCCTTCTCATCTGCATCTTGGCTCACATTTGAATCTGCCTCTTTACTGTGTTCCTTCTACAACAAACATCAAATGCACAATAATTGTAATTATGTATGACTAACTGACATAGCTCAGTTTTTTTTGCGAATAAAACTGTAGTGTTTTCTTTCATTAAACAACCATGCAAGGGCATGCATCAATTTGCCCTTTGTACATTATTTCCAACAAAAGATGAGCAACTCATGATAACAAAATCAGAATGGGCTAAAAAAAATCGTAGCTCTTCAAAATCATTCTCATAAAACCCCAAAATAGCCAAAGAGCTTTCCAAAACAAATGTGAACATGTACAAAAGGGAACTGCTGTTCTTAGAAAAGCAGTCTAAATTCTGTCTCCAGCCTAAGGGAGAATTACATGAGAACAGAGAATGCCTAACATTTAATACATGCTTAATAAATAAGGCCAACGTCACTGATGATAACAACAAACTTCCATCAGTAGCTATTTCCAAACAGAATTCTACTAGGTGGCAAAGAGAACTGATATAATTCACAAGTATATAAAATTTCCAAGAAAAATCTTAATTAGGGAGTTTTAGTTTTCAATTCTGGATTAGTTAAGGAATTTGGTTTTCAATGATCTATTTATGAACAAATCTAATTTTAACAAATTTGCTCAAATGAATGCTGAGGAAAATGGCATCAGATACAAATCTCAGTATAATAAACATATCAAATACACTTATTATCCAGAAGTTCTGTAAAAATTTTTCCTTGTATGTTATTTACTAATTCTCCAAATAAGGAATTAAGCTGCTTAGGTTTTAATTGGTTCTCATTTCTTCAAAATGTAATCTGTATTAATGGCAGAAATGCCCTGAGCCCCGGTGCCCTAAGGGGCACCAAGCAGTCAGCCCCTGCACCCAGACCCCGGCTGAGCAGCTCACCTTAACTGGTGTGTTGGTCTTTTCCGCCCTCTCCTTCCCGTCATTGGAACTCTTTTTTGTGGAGGTGGAGCGCTCTCTTTCTCTCCTGTCACCAATGTGATCCCGTTCTTTTTCTCTCTTTTTATCTTTCTTATTTCGGCTATGATGAAAACAGGAGTTATCTTTAAAGAATTTAATGACCTACTATACTCTTGAAAACAGTCCTTACCTAACACAGGCCATCCAAAACAACGCTCTGTAAATACACGCTAGTAAACTGGATTGATAAAATAACCCTGACCTACGCTTCCCGTCAGTGCCAGGTCATGCCTACAGCAGCCACCAGTGTGTTCCTAGAAGGCACACTGGCTACCGTCAATTTACTACTTTCTTAGCACTCAAGATACACATACCTTCTGGAATAAGTGTGAGACAAAAACCAACTACAGTCAGCCTATACTATGATTCCTTATCCATAAATGCACGTGGCCACTAATCAAAAGTACTTAGGAAAAAGTTGCATCTGAACTACATACAGACATTTTCCTTTTCTGGTAATGAGAACCCTTCCACTAAATTTGCAACTCCTAAACTTTTTTCTTTGCATAATTCTCTGAATATACTACACACTGTCAGAGTTTTCATATGCTCCTTCTCGACGTAATATATGAGCATTCAAGCAGGAACAGAAAGGGCCTAGTGAGACAGTCGTTGATGTCAAGCACACTGACCTAAGTTTGAGCCCACAGACTTAACCCGTTAGGGGAGAACCAACCCCCCCAGTTCCCTTCTGATTCCCACATTCACACAAAACAGACAAAATAATTTAACACAGAATAAAAAGGACAGAGAGTCAGATGTGGGAGAATAGCTCCTAGCAAAATTTAGAATTTCAAATACCCTACTACATCCCTTGCCCACCTCATCTACTATTAGAAGAAGCAAGGAGCACCAGTCCAAAAGCAAACCTAAAACACAGAACAACACCTACTTTTAGAAAAAAGGTCCACAAACCCCTAAGATTAAAGAGGGAAAATTCTACAGAGCATCCGAGTGCTCCTGATCTGGCTGTGATGAATAGCTCTAATACACAACTACGAGCAACTTCCTGTTAGTAGCTTAAAAACAGATACAAGATTAATGAAACAAATGAAGGTAACTACAAAGCAGACCCAAAGACAAATGAAAAAAATTTGCTCAAAAAAGGTAACATTTCAAATCACTGGGGAAAAATGAATTGTTATCGTAGGAGTTTTGGGGACAACTGTCTAATCATTTGCAAGGTGATAAAATAGGATCCACATGCCACTCTACATAACAGAAATAAAGCAAATTAGTTTAGAGACCCAACTTATTTAATTAAATGACTACATACTGGAAGCAAATATGGGTGAATTCTAGCTACAACTAACCCTCCAAATATGTAAAACAAAACAAAATCCATAAATTTGTTTGCAAGAAACTTTACAAGGCAAAGCAAAAACACACCACAAAAAATTAAACCTCAACTCCTCAAACAATTTTTGTTATGGCTTAAAAATCAAAGGAACAACACAGAAGAGCATCATGGATACTGCAATCCAAGGGCTAGAAAGGAGGCTCTGTAGTAAGAGTGTGTGCTGCTCTTCCAGAGGACTGGGGCTTAGTCCCCAGAGCCCACGTCAGGCAGCTCACTATTGCCTGTAACCCCGAGCTCTCTTCTGAATCTGCAGACACTGCTCACATACACACACACACAAACGCACACACAAATAAAAATTTCAAGAAAATACAATTTAACTAAAGAAAACAAAACAACTAGTATAATAACCACCATAACACAGAAGGCAAGATTTGAATGCTATTAAGAATACCAGCAAACACAATACACAAAATACAATTCCTACAAAAACCATTAACAGCAGACACAGGAAAATCCATCCTAAAACTCCTGTGACATCTTGAAGACTCTCCATCTAGCTCTTAAAATAGAACAAAGTTGAGGCTGGAGACATGCACTAGGTGCTCTCACAAGACCCTGGTTTGGTTTCCAGCACTCTCAGATGGCAGCTCATAACCTCCAGTTCAGGGAACCTCTCCCACCTCCACAGGTCCCTGGCACACACACTGTGAACACGTACACACCCAGGCACACAAACATAGAAAATAAATGAACATATAAATATTTTTAAAGCAAAAGAAAAAAACAGGGTCAGGTGACTCACGATTTCTGATTTCAAAATGACTACAAAACTACGTTAACTGAAAACACGGACAAACATATGGGTCTATGGAAAGCCTAGAATAAACTCTTAAACACTAGATCAAATTATTTTCAAAATGGGTAAATGGATGCTTTCAACAATGGTGCCTGGAAAACTTGAAATTCACATGCCAAAGAATAAAGTTGAAATCCTACCTCTAAACCACATACAAAAATGACCTCAAAACACATGAGAGGGTTGACAAAACATCTCAGAGTAACAGCAAGTGTTCTGTGGCCTGAACCGTGCGTGAGTCTAATTTCTGGAACCCATATACAAGTAGGAGGGAACTAATTTCATAAAGGTGTCCTTCAACTCCAACACACATGCTGTTATACATGCATGCCCTCTGTGTATATCACACATGAAACTCTCACACACGTGCTGTTATACATGCATGCCCTCCGTCTATATCACACATGGTGATTAACAAAGTTTCACAAACGAAAGTGATAAAAGCAGACAACAGTTCATCACCACAAGTCTTCAAGGTTAGTCTGGCCTTCTGGCATGTAAACACCAATGAAACCCAGAAATAGTCACTGACCACACAAATACACACAAGGGTATGTTATCCTTTGTGTGAACAGATACAAAGTTGACAAATACCCACTTGCCTAACTTTACAAACAGAAAGACAACAGCTGAAACAAAGGGGACTGGGAAGGAGCAGGAGGAAGACCGAGCACCTCACAGAGCCAGTCCAGCGCAAAGGGACATTCTCTCTCTCATCACATGGAGACATTTCTAATGTTAAGAGCGGCAGAAAAGCACAGCTCCTACCTATTTCACAACACTTTTGTGTCTAAGGAAAAAAAAAAATGTTCATTTTCGTCTTGTAACTACACAAAACTGGAAAATGGGGCAGGGAATTCCCATATGGATGGAGTAGATGACACATGGGTAGAAGCTGATGGTTTTAAACAATAAGATCTTGTATCAATTCTGAAGAATACAAATACATTAGCCATTCAAAAAACAAAACTTGAATACAGATTAAAGGACGAGTCCTTCTCCATGGCTGCCCTCTTTTGTTTCACCAGATGTGTCCACCTACCCCCTGGGGGATGGAGACCTGGAAGACTTTCTTTTCATGGTCTTTGATGTTCTTGGCGATCTGGAAGAACTCCTGCTCCTCCGACGCCGCCTTTCCCTGAAAGACAAAACATGTCATTTTCTAAAATCAGCATGTGAAATAAAGGGACCCCAATTCAGGACGAGCATCTCTCCAAGACTACTTTGAGTAGTTTATCCTTTTAATGTTTTTCAGACCGTGACAACAGCCTCAGGTTCCTTAGTGCTGACACTGTAGGCTGCATATACCACCAGCTTAGCTTATTTTTACTTTTATCAGGAGAGGGGTTAAAGGGATCCTGGGGATCAAATCTAGGCCCTCCCACATGACAGGCTTTGCCACTGAGCCACTCCCCAACCCCTTAAGAGCCCACTAAACTCTTTTTAAAAGCATGCTTTATAACCTGATTTTAGTGCAGGTCAAATTATGAACCATAAATTGTATCATCGACAAAACCATTATCTGAAATCTCCAAAGAAAATATAGGCCAACCTCCTTTTCATTTGACATACTTTAAATTCTTCAAGTTAGTAAACAAAGTGATGGTTTCACTAGATGGTTCAGACTCTTTCCCATCAGCTCCTCTTTTCCGCCCCACAGCAAAGATTTTCTAATAATGTCTGCCAAAACTGGAAGGCAAGGTATCTTGCTAAAGTAGAGATGTGTTAGAGTAATAAAAAGGCATTCAAAAAAATGTATTGAGAAGCCACTTTCCCCTCTAGCTTGCTATCATTACTATTATCCCAGTAATTGAAAACTAAATGCACAAATTTATACAAGTAAAGTCTGAAATTTAGATAAGGAAATAATTACCAAAAAGAGTAAGATTAGTGATGTTCAATAAAAAAAATTTAAGATCAATATAATACATATCTAAACTACAAGAGTAGTTAAACAAAAGAACTTCATCATCTCCAAGGGATGAGGTATCAGGATATATTTATCAAATGATCAATTAATATAACCAATGATCTTATGTAAGAAGTTCTGATAAGGGCTGAGAAGTTCTGATAAAGTGCTTGTTGCCTAAGCACCCAGGTAAAAGGCCAGGCAGGGTGGCACATACCTGTAATCCAGCACCAGAAGGCAGATACAGGAGGATCTGCGAGACTTGCCAGCCAGCCTGGGCATCAATGAATTTCAAATTCAGTAAGCCTGTGTCTCAAAAAATAAGCTGGAGAGTGACAGACGGAGACATTGACACTGACCTCTAATGGCAACACAAACACACATAGATGCATACACATTCCACAAACACAAAAGAGCAGCAGCTCTGATAACCACTGACCACACAATCAAAATAACAACCCTTCTGAAATGCAGGTTGTCCTTACTATTGCTTTTAGTTTTCTTTCATAAAATTTAAGCACAAAGATTATTAGTTGTATATGTGGTTGTCATTTTAAAGGGCCAAAAAAACCCAAAGACCTGGAGCAATACAAACACTTCTTAAACTGGGTCTACTTTTTCAATTGGAAACAAAGAAAAATCCACAAACAACTCAAGACTTACAGGACTATTTTGGGGCTAGAAGATAACGCCTGTAAAGCATCAGGAACAGAGCCTGGCACACAGCAGGCGCTTGACAGATTTTCTTGACTTGTGGGAAATGGAACACAATGTTGGGGAAATCAAACCCGAAACTACTCACACATAACAGAAAAGCCCTTCCGCCTTTCCTTCCCTTTCTTAACAGTAAATTTCAACATTTGGTTTTGGCTTGTTTTCGTTTGTTTGGGGTTTTTTGTTGTTGTTCTTTTGTTTGTTTGTTTTTTGAGATATGGTTTCTCTGTGTAGCCCCACCTGCTCTGGAACTCACTCTGTAGACCAGGATGACCTCAAACTCAGAGATGGACCCCTGCCTCTGCCTCCCGAGTGCTGGGATTAAAGAAGTGTACCACTATGGCCGGCTGCATCGAACATTATCTAAATAAAAACATTCTCTTTGAGAATACAGATTAGGAGAGAATGTTGACTATAAAAGCATGAATAGACTTTGGAGCAGTGAGAATGCTTCCCATCAATAAACAAACCAGAACATTAGAAAATACGGGACCTTTTAAAAGGTAAGAAACTGCACCTGCTGTTGAACACAGATATTATCACTTACCACAGTTACTAGAGCAACGTGTGCATGCATGCATGCATGCCTGCCTACATACAGCCATTTACTAACCAACTCCTCATAGCCCATCCTTGTCTTTTGGTTTCTAGGTCCCAGGGTTTAAGAGTATGTTCAGGGCTGAATAGGAATCTTTCAGACAGTGGGGGCGCACGGCTTCAATCCCAGCACTGGGGAAGCAGGGGCAAGTGATCTCTCTGAGTGTGAGGCTTGCTGGTCTACAGAGTGAGTTCCAGGACGGCCAGGGCTACATAAAGAGCCTAGCAAAAGGGATTCCCCCAGAAAACAAGCATATATTATTCATTACAAAGGATTCAAACCATGTGGTGCTGTGAAGCAGAGTGTCTGGATGGCAACGACATGAAGAGTGACATGAAGACACCCACAGCATCATCAACAAAATCACTTGCAAACAGGTGCAATCCCAGGCTAAGCTGATCCCCGGGGCAAAGGCCGTCTGTTCCAGTGTTTCTATGTTGAGCCCATTCCTACAGGTACTGCTGCTTTCAACTTCATGGCTCTGCGGCAGTTTTTCAAAAGCAGGTACAAATACTAATTACAAAATCTTCACACTTATTTTTGTTTTTCAAGACAAGGTTTTTCAAAACCAGTCCTGCTTGTCTTGGAACTCACTCTGTAGACCAGGCTGGCCTCAAACTCACAGAGATCTGCCTGCCTCTGCCTCCCAAGTGCTGGGATCAACCGGGAGCATCACCCTTTCTTAAAGGAAACAAGGTACGACACTTCTGCCAGCAGAACACGGGGCAAGGAAAGGCCTGTCTTTACCACGGTGTAATGGTCTCACGAGCTTGCTGGAAGGACTTAATAAGGTGAGACATCAAAGTCAGCGAACAACTAGAACTGGCCTGTTAAACACTGCAATTAGCTTTTATTATCTTTTAATAGGCTAGCATTAAAAAATAAGCTATAAGATAACAATTTTTTAGAAAGAACTTGTTTGCAATGAAAAGCCAACTTTAAAATCTGTTCAAACATTTATTTTTAAGTATTTTTAAAAGACTAAGCTCAATAGAATCAGCTGAAATAAGGGATAAGAGGGTTAAACAACCTTGAGGAAGATTCTCAGTCTGTAGTTGTTACTATAGCAACATGCTGCCACATGGTGGCAGTGTATCTATTAATAAGTGGAAACAACAGTCCTGGGAGGAGAAGCTCTAATCCTTAAAACCAACAAGGAGAATCAGATCTTAAACATCACACACAAAGCCTAATGGAAGTAAAAGTTAACTCACATGACAGAAAGGACTCACACTAGAACTTTAGAAATCACAGGGCATGCTAAGATTTACCAACCATTCTAGAGAAACACCAAAGCTTCAAAGGTCAACTATTACACACAGGAATTTTTAAACATCTTCCCCATTACATGCCATCCTCTAAGAAAAATAATAAGGAATAATTGACCAGACTTAAGTACTGCATGTCCAAATATCTCACCCAGGAGGTTCAATGATATAGGGACCCCATTAACAGTAATGGTTGGTAACAAGCAGAGACACACAGGCGCTCACTGGCCAGCCAGTTTAGCCTACTGTGTCCTGATCAATGAACCAGACCCAAGGTTGCCCTTTGAGCTCCACACACACCACCACAGGCATGGGAGACACACACAGACACACACACACACACAGACACAGACACACATACAGACACATACACACACACATACACACACACAGACATACACACACAGACACAGAGACACACACACACACAGACACACCCCTACCTGCTGGTACTACGGGATCTTCGTGAAGCATTGTAACTTCTGGGTGGTGTTCTGGACTTCTTGTCCTTCTTCCGCTTCTCATCAGCCTCCTTGGATTTGTCTTGTTCCTTCTCCTTGTCTTTGTCTCGCTCCTTTTCATGGTCCTTTTCCTTCTCTCGATCTTTGTCTTTGTTTTTACCCCGTTCCTTGTCTTTTTCACGATCCTTTTCCCTTTCTTTCTCCTTCTCCTTTTCCCTCTCTCTCTCCTTCACTCTTTCCTTTTCCTTCACCTTTTCTCGTGTATCTTTTCTCTTGTCCCTTGAAAAACAAACAGAAATAAATTCTTAGCTAAAATAATTTGATCTCAAAAGAGTCCTCAGTTTCTCTACAACTACCAATACAAAACCATCTGCAGTGACTACAGACATTAGAAATTTCTGTGTAACTTAGGTGTGTACCTCAGGCTGCTAAGTAGAAGAATTACCATGCTGAGCTGACTCACACTGATCATATTTGCATCAGAGGCAATCAGTATTAATCCTAGATACTAAAGCAACAAGAAAAAGAAAGCTTTATTTCTCATGATAAGCCTAAACCACAATTTCAAATGAGTGAAAACAGTGATAAAATCTACATTTTCCTGGTATCTCCAGAACTCACCGTGAACGGGAACGACTCCTTGACTTCCGCCTCTCCCTAGACTTAGAGCGTTTCTTATGTGGACTCTTGGATCTACGTCTATCTTTCTGTCTTGAACGTGACCTGTTATGAGATCTACTCCTAAAGAAAAACAAATTGTAAGGAGATCAAAATTTATTCTTAGAATTTTAACTGCACAAAGTTAGAAATTCTGTTTACCAATATTTTAAATGAGCCTTCTATAATGCTTTAGTTATATAACACAAAAAAATTAAGTTTACTGATTGGAAAATTTAATTATTATGTAATGCACTATAAACATGTGTAAAGTCGTCAAATACATAATACAAAGTATTTCAGCCTGGCAGTGATGGCACACACCTTTAATCGCAGCACTCAGGAGGCAGAGGCAGGTGAACCTCTGAGTTCAAGACCAGCCTGGTCTACAGAGCTAGTGCCAAGACAGGCTCCAAAGCCACACAGAGAAACCCTGTCTTGAAACTCCCCCCCCCGCAAGATTTTTTTAGACTCTATATGGAATATAGTAATGATGATAGTGACAGTGTAACAACAAAGTATGAGTGGTTAAAGCCAGATTCATTGTCTGATTTGTGATGTCTTGATCTTATAACTCTAATTATAATCAGCTATATTAAAAAAAAATTTATCACTCTATTATTCTCCAAGAAAAATAACTGTTATTTCAATTCAGAGGTGGCCCCATTGAAATAACTGGGTATGTTTCAATGTTATTATTCTTATTATTTTTTTTCATAATAAAATATCCCAGGCTTGGTATTGGTGGCTCATGCCTTTAATCCCAGCACTCAGGAGGCAGAGGCAGGCAGATCTCTGTGAGTTCAAGGTCTACAGAGCTAGTTCCAGGACAGGCTCCAAAGCAATACAGAGAAACCCTGTCTAGGAAAAATAAATTAATAATAATAATAATAATAATAATAATAATAATAATAATAATAAATATCCCAGGTACTGTTTTCTAAAATATAACAAAATAGAGCTGCCAATGTAGCTCAGTTTGTAGAATCTGTGATGTCCTGGGTTGGATTCCCTATACTAGAACAAAACAAAAGAATTATTTCCTATAAAGTGTAGCAAAATAGATGGACACTGCTTAAGTAAGGAAGCGATGAGACACAAAGGCTTTGACTCGGTGTGACACCGAAAGGCACCTCTGCCACAGTGGCTGTGAGCTCTGGCTAAGTCCCCGTTCCATACTAATGTCCATGTTTCTCTGCAGTCTGAATCCCATCTACAGAGCCCAAGAATATCATGAGGTCTCAACCAGATGATGCATGCAAAATGCCTTGTAGCTTCTAGCACAGAGTAAATGTTTACATTAGCATACAAGCAAACTTTCAACTTCATCTTTACTTAGTCCAAAAGGAGCCAAGAACAAGTGAACTTTCCACAGTGTGCTTTACAGAACCAAAATTCATCCACATGGTCATGGATGTGCACATGTATGTGAGTGCATAGCAATGTGTGGAGGTCAGATCTCGTCTCCCACCAACTGGGTCCCCAGGACTGAATTCGGGCTGCCCCACTTGGTGGGCATCACCTCTACTTGCTGAGCCATCACATCCGCCCCATTGATAGTCATGTGTTAACAAATCCGAACAAATCCTACAAAAAAAGGGATTAAAACAGAACAAACCATCCTTGAGGTATGCTTTGAGACCAGAAGCATCCCTAGACCTCCCTTCATGTGATGAAATTTATTACATTTCCACTTAGACAAAAGCTGTTTATGTGCAGCTAATTTTTAACTTTCTACTATTAGTAAAATTATTTTTAAATTACATGACAAATAGCAACTTACCATCACATTGCATCAAAGTTCAAGTGTACATCAATTTTTCCCATTAAAACCCTGTGTCACATAGTTCCTATTCTGTGCTGTGAAGTTTCTGTAACCTAAAATACAGCATCTAGAGAACTGCCCTCCTTTTCTAATACTACATCTGTGAACAAAACAAATAACAAACTGTAGACAAATAGAAATATATTCCCCATGTCCTAGCCAAGGGCAGTCACACCTTCCTTCCTCTTACCATCCATCACAAGGAGACTGGAGAGGAGAGAGAGGGATTGGTGGGCACAACTATTATCACCCCTTTTTTAATTAACACATAATAACTGTACCCATTTATGGGGTACAATATGATAACTGCACACATGAATATAGTGCAGTGATCAAAGTCAGTGTGACTCCACACCCTTCAAGCATGTGACATTTCTTTATTAACAGGAACTTTTGACTCTTGTAGTTCTTTCTAAAATATAATAAATTGTTGCAATCATGCTATGTGTTGTAGCACATGAGAACTTACTCTGCCTACTAATTGTCTTTTAGTATCCATTATCCAGCCTCTTCTGCTCCTGGGGAACTGACCAGAAGTCAACTCTCCTTTTAGGAGAGCAAGATTTGAAGCTCTTTCATGGGAACAGTTTTCTGACTGGGGAAAAAAGTCCTAGAAACATCTGACATTATAATCTACAAAATCCTGCTAAGTCAGCTGGGGAGCAAAGGAAACTGTAGGAAGATTCTTTCAAGTCAAAACCTCCAAGTCGTATGCCTTCTAACTAAAGACCCCAAGCCTCTGTTTCAGAGATAACTCATTTTCTTTTGTCTTTAGCCTATGTGTACTTCAACATGCCATGTATGCGGAAGAGCCACTTATTTCCAGTATTAGCCCCAGATATAGCTACAGAGAATTCATTCGTGAATAAAGAACAATTGCCAATTTTAATTTACACATAATAAACAGAACAGTGGTTCTCAACTTTTCTAATACTGTGACCCTTTATTTAATACAGTTCTACAAGTTGTGATGACTCTCAACCACGAAATTATTTCATTGCTATTTCCAAAAAAAAAAAAAAAAAAAAAAACCTGTAATTTTGCTACTATTATGAATTGTAATGTAATATGTGATCCAAGGGGTCAAAATCCACAGGTTGAGAACCACTATCCTAGAGGGAGAAAATAGTAAATTCAAAGACCTTAAAAGTAGCCCTAATTTGTAAAAGCATGTAAAGTTTCACAAATTACGGGAAACTGATGTTAATGAACAAGTTTTAGTTTCTCTCAGCCTAAGAGCTTGTTCTTTATAACCATTCAAAACAAGATTCAGGAAACTAGTTGTGGTTGTTTGGCCCTCATAATCTCAACGGGAATAGCACTATTAGAAGGTGTGGCCTTGTTGGACGAAGTGTGTCATGGTCGGGGTGGGCTTTCAGGTTTCTTATGTTTCAGCCCCCTCCTGTTGCCTGTAAGATGTCAGACTCTCAGCTCCTGCTCCAGCACCGTGTCTGCCTGCATGCTGCCATGTCCCACCATGGTAATAATGGACTGACCCTCTGAGCTGTAAGTAGACTTTCCCAATGAAATGTGTCCTTCCTAAGACTGCGGGGACACGGTGTCTCTTCACAGCAGCGGTCTTTCATTACTCTCCAGCAGCTTCTTACTTCCCCGATCTTTATCCCGTCAACACGAGGCAGTCCGCCATCCATCCTTGTCTCCACACAGCTGTATCTGTTCTTCTACTCTGTCACTTCAACTCTGGTTCTAACTGCACATATTTTCTGGGTGTTTCTGAGACAGTGTCTTGCTGAGCAGGTTTGGCAAATCTGGTATTCACTCACTATGTAGACCACACTGGCTTAGCTCTGAGGTACTTGATTTTGAGCTTGCCTCAATAAGAGCTTGGAGACAGTGAAATCCCCAAAAGAGATTTAGTAAACTTTGTATGTACCATACCATTAAAGGAGCTAGACAGAAGTACACTTTACCAAAGTCAAACAAAGAACACTCTAATTTCCCATCTCATCTTTGACTCAGCAGCAAAGAAGACTCACATTTCAGGCATTGTGGGAGTTTGAATGAAAATGGTCCACAGTCCCGTAAGAGAGCGCACTATATTAGGAGGTGTTGCAGGAAGTGTGTCACTAGGGGTGGGCTTCAGGGTTCAGAAGCTCAAGCCAGGCCTAGAGTCATTCATTCTCTCTTCCTGATGCCTGAGGATCCAGATGTAGAATCTGCTACCTCTCTAGCACCATGTCTGCCTGTATGTACACCACCACGCTTCCCACTCTGATGATGATGGACTAAACTTGTGACCCACATAAGTCAGCCTCAATTAAATGTTTTCCTATGTAAGAATTGCTATGGTCATGGTGTCTCTTCACAGCAACAGAAATCCTAATTAGGACAGGCATGAGTCTCAAACTTCCAATCAAAGTAGGACATGCTGTAATTTGCACTGAGGTACCCTTTGCACCCCACACAAAGCAGCGGGTACACCCCATAGCTACACCATTTTCAGTACAGCATTAGTAAACAGTAAGCACACTAGCAGGTAAGCAAGCACTAATACTCTGACATCTTAACAATTTGAGATACAAAACTGAAAAGCATTAAGCATTGATAATATAGTCTCACCTGTGCTTTGATTGTGATCTCTTCCTTCTAGAATGGGATTTTGAGCTAGACCTGGACTTTGAGCGAGTGTGGGAACGAGATCGACCGCCTTTCCTTTCATTGCTCTTTCCAGACTCTGGGAGGAAAAAACCACTTTGCAGCGTAAGCTCAGAACAATTAAAGATCCCAGTTAATAATTAGGCACAAGTGGAATATACCACATATAGTGCAAGGGGCCTACTCTCTGTACATCCTCCTCCTGTGCAATTATCCTTCAGAAACATCCAAGAAAGTCATTGCATAAACTCGTTGAGTGCAGCCACCCTGCAGCAGTACATATAAACCAGATGATTATAAACAGCTGTTCGTAGTATTTTGTTGCTGCCATAACGTACGATTAAAACATGTCTGCAATTCCTACGACAGTGAGGCTAAGTAAGACCTGCCTGCATTTATTTTGTTAGAATTGAAGCTAAATTCCAAGTGTTAACTCAGGAAACCTAATTAAAGCTAAACCACATAGACATTCTGAGTGGATTTTAAAGTATTTAGCAACACAAAAATTTGAGTAAGTTTTCCTTTAATCTTGCAAAAATGAGTGTGTTTTCTAAATCATGTGCCCTTTCTCTTGTCTTAAAATTAAAACTTTGAGGGAAAGTCAAGCTGCCTATTTTTAGCATTTTACACATGTACTCTTTCCTTTTGAGCCTCACAATAATAATCACACTCTGCTTCGAGCAAACCAACCTCAATACCGACTTGCTGAGCTAAAGTTCAGAATCAGGAAAAGTCGGTTTGTGCTGACTTGTTCTAAGAAATCCACTTACTCTTTCTTGAGTTTCAGTCTTCTTATTTGTACCATGAAGGAACTGAGCAGTGTAACCCTAGAATTCCTTCCAGTTCTAAGAGTCTATGGTCTTTAGGACTATACAACAGCCCCGTGGCCTTACCTGGTTCAATAGCTGCTGAGATAAATGACTGAGCCTCCCGGACTCGCTTCATTACTTCTTCTAACTCCTTAGCTGCAGCCTGAGGTGTCATCTCAGGAGGTTTTACTATTGCATTGTTGGAGTGATTTATTCTAAATTAAAAATATTAGTATATCACAAACACACACCAAAGTTTAGAAAACACGAAACAACTGTTAGTATGATATACACATTTATAAATCTGAGGGTATCTCAGCAGCAGATAAGGACTAAAATAGCTAAATACAGAACAGTCAACAGCAACCTGAGATAAACATGATTAATCTCTCATTCCTGCCTTCCATCATTTCTTGCGAAACAAAGGAAAAAGAAAAACTCAAAAGTCTACCTTACTTATTCAACAATTGAACAGACTATTACAACTGCTTTCTTTTTGAAGACATGGTTTCTCTGTGTACCCCTGGCTGTCCTAGAACTCACTCTGTCGACCAGGCTAGCCTCAATCTCACAGAGACCTGCCTGCCTCTACCTCCTGGGTGCTGGGATTAAAGGCATGCACCACTCTCCCCAGGCATGAACCACTTCTATTCATTAGATTCTGCTAATAATCTGCACACACAGACAGGATGCAGGGGAAGCACTGTCCCATGTCTGAGTCGGACATAGCTTCAGAAAAGCATCTGGTAGCCCTCCCCTAGTAGGGAGGTGGCTTCTGTGACACCCAGACACACCTGCTGTTGCTATCTTCCCCATCCCACACTGAGAAGACTAGGTACCAAATAACAGTGACTCATCATGTAAGAGTAAATCCCAGCAAACTATTAAGAGATCAACCTATAAACTAAAACCCATATTCGCCTTAATAATCTACATGAAATACAATTTCTGGTCTTGAGTATCTGAAAAGAGATGTAGTGTTTACAAACAAGGATGGACATAAGCAGATTAAGTCACAATGCCTGATTTAAATAAAACACTTCTAAGTACCCAACACTACTTTCTTCATAGGATTTGAAATTTACCAAAATTCTTATTACAAAGAGTTCTGTAGTTCAATTACAAGTTGCCCTTAATCTTCAATCATCACAAAACAAACCTGACTTACAGAACTATACAGAAAAATGGCTGAAGCCATTACGCATCATATACAAACAGTTAATGGCCAACTAGATAATAATCAGAAGAGACATCTTCAAAGATAACATGCCACAGTGTCATGCATTTCATTTATACTTAACAGTCTCTTCCTTTCCACAAATTGCCAATAACTTTTTTTAAAGCATTAATTAAATCAAACAGTTTATAACTTTTTCAAAACCATTAAAATTTCTTTGTTGAAGATTTCTTACTTCAGTGGCCTGTCTCCAAACATAACTCCATTAAAAGCAAGGGCCCTTGGTACAGAATTTTGGTCTGCAAATTCCACAAAAGCAAACCGAGTTGGCTGAGTCTCATCACCTGCCATCCGAACAAACTTCACTTCTCCAACTTGTTTAAAAAATTCAAGTAGTTGATCAGCTGTCGTTGTCTGAGGAAGTAGAGTGACACTTTAATACAGCATTTTTTTTTTCTTTTTAAAATTAGGTAAATAAAGCAGTTAATGTTTGCAGGGAGAAGGGAGTACATTTTCTTTAGTGACGGGGCCACTGCCAAGGTTCCCATGTTCCTAGCAATAGCCCCTTACCTATGTGCCTCTAAGATCCTGATTACACTTCCTGGGTCACAAGAAACGCATCAGAGTTCTATAGAAGGGGGACTAGCTGGGAGGAGAGAGGGGGTCATGGGGTGGGGAATCACAAGAGAGTAGTAGGGAAAATGAATACAATCAAAATAATATGCATGCATGAAAACATCATAATGAAACCCATTATATAAAATATGCTAATAAAAATAAATTTTAAAATTATCTAAGTAAATAATACTTTATCAACAGAACTTTTTAAGAAGAATAAGCGGCTACTGCCACTCGGTTTCTTCTTAGTTACCTGCGAATTCAAATTCCCAACATAGACTGTCCTCCTAATCTCATCAATTTTGGAAGGATCCACATTCCCCATAAGTGGTGGCTGTGGGATCTCTCCTAAGGTCGTAATATTGGGGTCGAGTGCTGCTGCTGGTATGGCTCCCAAACTGCTAAGTGAAACACCAAGCTACAAAAGACAAAAGTACGTACACCGTAAGGCACAGTTTTCATTAGGGTCCAATGCGCTGTACTTTAATACTGCTTCCAGTAGACCAACTCCACAAGAATGGGAGGAGTAAAAGGGCTCCTTACTTTAAGCTACATGTATCTGAGTTATTAAGAGTGAGATCACATTATTCTTTAATACCACAACGCTTTTTTAACTACCTTTAAACTGATACTAAAAATGAGTACTAATTTTCAATGTTCAAGATAGTTGCAATCTGTGATTTACATAAACAGTGTTATTAACACTGCAGGACAGAGGTACGGTCAGGTTTCTGAGAGCCTGTAGTCACAACACCCTGTCCATCAAGCATTCAGTACAGAACCACGTGCCTTTCTGTCTGGTGGTCCCTCAGTCAATACATGTTAACACTGCATACTTGGTCAACAAAACAATATGGAAGCTTTTCTACATTTTCATCACAGGAACTGAGCTTTTTAAAAAGTACTGTGTGTGGGGAACTATTTAAGGAGCAAAATCACATACTGAGAAACAAAAAGAACAAAATTTCAAACAATATGGCACTAAACAAATTGGATTAAACTCCTCTGCAGCGGGGGTACTGAAACAAAAGCCCAGTCACGGTTATAAGCATTCTTCTACTAAGAAATCACAAGATACTAATTACTGTTTAATTCTACAGAGAAAAAAAAATTCAGGTTTTTGGTCACAACTTATTTCATCTCCTCAGTCATGCAGGTAACTACTTCTCTGAAATACTTTTTCCCCTGGCTCATGCTCATCTCCCTTCTTAAATGATTCAGTCCTTCCGGTCCTCCTGACCTGGGAAGTGATTAAGCACCTCCAAGTCTGTGCTATCTATATCTAAAGCACCAAGTTTCCGTAACTGATTTTCCTGATAAGTGATCCTATATGGGTTCTGAAATTTGAACAAGTCCCCAACTATTTCAGAGTAATCCCCCAAACAAGCTCAAGTAAGATGACATGGGGTAAATTTTTAAGTATGGACTTTAGATGGTTGCCACCAAAACAAAGTGAAAATAACGTCTCCTCCTTCCTCACCACTTTGCACAGTTTAGCGCTCACCCATCAGGAGGACTTACACTACTCACTGCCGTCAGAGGGCTGGAGGTCGGGATGGGAAGCAATCCTGCACCAGGCACCAGGCTTGTCATGGGTGGGGCAGGAGCCAGCAAAGAAAGGGCTTTGGCCTCCTCTGGGATTTTACCTGCAGAGGCAAGGTCCAAATATTATGCAGAGCAGAGACACCACAGCAACTTTACACTATGATTTTACAATTACCCTTGCACTTAAAAAATAATAATAATAAATGAATCTATCTATCAGATCCATACAAAGAAACAAATAAGAACAAAAGTAGTCTTTCCTTTTATCCTGCTCTATTAGGAAAAATAAAAGTGAGCAAAACTTCAAAGACTAGCAATCTCATTAATGGAACATTATTTTAAAAACTGAATAATGTAGACAATTATTTAACACTTTGAGCTATGGGTCACCTGTACTGGAAACTTAATGTTCATGAACCAAACGATATCAAGCATGGACGCTTTCCCAGGACGCTGTTTTCGCGGTGATCGAAAGTTGTGTTACACATGACAACCGTTCGTGTTGGCTGCGTCACTAATAGCACACAGAACATCAGATACAGAAAAGAAGAACATTTTTTAAAGTTTAATCCCCAGAAATGGCAAATAACCAAATTAGTCAAAAAAAAAGAAAGAAAAAGAAAAAAAAAACCAAATATGTGCGAATTGAAATCTGTTCCATAATGCGTGCCTCTAGTCTGTCACTGAAGCTACCTACTATGTGCAGACAATTCTGACAACCCTCAAGACTCCGCTCAACTGCAGATAAACAGAAGAAAACAGAAAACTAGAACATGCATCAGCTTCAATTTAAAAAGGTCCATACCCATTCATCAATCAGGCACCTCACCAGCATCAGTAATGCCTAGAAAGAATCCAATCCCCAAAACTTCATGGGGCTCAACATTTCCCCAGTCTCAGGAAACTTAAAATACTAACTTTCAGACACAATGTATGTATACTTATGTGAATAATAGTAACTACTACTTAAAAATGCTTTTCTTATGAAGCCTGTAGTTTTCTAACAGGAGTAATACTAAAAATCACTTTAGAAGTGAAGAAAAATGCCTGCGACTTTAAAAAAAAAAAAAATGAAAAATTTACTTTTAAGTTCATGATCTGCCATAATTAGTTTCTGAATTGAAAGCTGACAGACTAAAACTCCTGTTCTCCCCTATCTTTTTGCAAAAAAAGGTATCTTTCTCAAAATTGATTGCATATATAGCCATCCTAGTATTAACTCAGAGAGTCTTAAAACTGTACTTTAAAAAGAAAAATTACAAAAACTGAAATATATGTGGCAAGTTTTCAAAAGCATTCTGCCTGATTTCAGAGGTAAAATCCTATTTAAATCAACCAGATATAAGAAAGAAATCTCCAAACAACTTCTGGAAAGATCTCTAAGCATGGATGAAACTCAAGTTGGAATTTAAAACTTTAAATAATGGTTATAGCTTATCTATTGAAAGAAAATTAGAATTACAGTTTAGTGGCTTTGGCAAATGCATACTTTCTAATTTTACAGCATCTAAATTTAACTAATTTCGAAAACAAAGTTATTACTTTAAATCTGGAGAACAAATTTCTTAACATGCAGAATGATAACAAGGTAGGCCTTAAAGAAGATAGCAAGTAACAATGAACTACTAGTTACCACTATTACTATGTATCTACATATGCCCACTTACATACTATACTATTTATATTAAGTATCACATTCATTTTATCTACTGGAAATATATAGTACTTTTTAAGGTTTAATTAAAACCTGAACAACTCTGATGAGTAACTGCAGTACTGAGATGTGCACTCTATGCTTCAGTACCCTAATTTATGTACCTAAAAGAGTTCCAATCTAGTAACGTGCCAAATTTAATATCGCTTGTCAATAACCAAAACCAGCTACCCATACAGTACAGAGGCTACACAGACAGTAAGGTATTCGACATGGGCCAAGCCCATTACTTAGTACTGTGAAGCCTCAGTTCTACCTTAAATATCATCAGGCTAGCAGATTCTCCCTGCTATTCATGACAATTAACTGTAAAAAAAAAAAAATCAGTAACTATAAGCTCAATATTATTTTGGTCTTATTCAATTAAAGATACCTTAAGAAGAAAGCTTCCATTGTTTTATCTCCAAAATAAAATTTATCATCTAAAACTCAGAGTATAGAAGTATAAAACAAGTAAGCATTTAGCATTTTCCCCAAACTACACTTCAAAGAAAAATGAGGCAAACATCTCTCACTTTGAGTCCTGACTTCAGAATCCACTTAAAAAGCTATTAACCTCTAAAGAATTCTCAACAAAAAAATTCAAGCAAACAAAAACATATGCATGCAAAATAAATAACCAACAGTTTTCTCCAGTATCCATTCCCCATAGAGGCAACAAAAGGCTCCGTAGGACCAAGCTAATGAAAGACAAAGACCTCCCCCTACCTTCAGACTGTCAAAAGAAATGCACTTAATTTTCCTTGATGGTTTTACATGCCTACAGTTTTAGGGGAAGGATAAAAATTAGAAGCCATCAGTTGGTTTTATGAGAGATGTAGACTTGGGGAAAAAAAATAATAAGCACTAAGCCTATCAGAAAATGTTCCTACAATTCTAGTGTTAAGTGTTTTAATGTTTGAAGATCCCGCAAACACCAATTAAAAGGCACTGAGCATCCTCCCAGCACTTCGCTCTAACTTACTGCATGGCAATTTAGTTCATCTCAAGGTTCAGAAGCTCTGTTAATCATTCCCCCATAAATTTGCAACATGTTAGGAATTCTTAATGGAATACCATTTACAAAGAACTGGAAAGCCAGCTCACAAGTTAAAAGTGAGAGATTTAACAAAACAAAAACAAAACAAAACAAAAAAAAAAGGGACAAAATAAAAAGAAATAAAATGAAAGTAAAACAATAAGAACAGAGACAGGGCGTCCATCTTCTGCGGCTCAGACTCCGATCTCATTTCCCCAATGAAGGTTTCACTTGGCGGCAGGTTTAGTGGCATGGCAAACAATGCCTGGCTCAGGCAAGTGTAACAGGTCTGCCTTGGCCAGTCTAGTCATCTAATAATGCACAAATATCACACAGAGAAAACATACAAAACCAAATTAATAGTCAAAATCCATCTACCACAAAATGTGGACATAAAGTTATGACTGATGATTAGGCTCACACCTGCTACGTTGATCTTATTTTTTCTAAGTGTTAACATTTATAAAAAGAAATCTGAAATGCACGCAACAACGAAAAGGGGTCATATTTAGACAAGCATAGTGATTTTAGTCAAAATGGCATGTTTGATTAACAATAGTTCATGCTTGACTGGTATCAACACCACTTTTCCACCCTCTTCTCACATAACTGTCTGAACTAAAACCCAGCAAACTCAAAGACACTGAAAAATCTGGTGAGAGGTTTCCCGTGGCCTCTCTCGTTTGCACCACACGCTGCGTCTCTGTGTGGAGGCACAGCGAGGCAGGTGCACAGGGCGCACAGCACACCTCCTCACTCTCTCCCGACTCCCTCCATTTGCCTCTCACTGCTCTTTCTGAATATAGAATGCAGTACTTCTTTGTTGGCAGTGCATAATCAGGCTTAACAGCTGTGAAGTTCATCAGCTGTCTTTGACAAAACTAATAAAAATGCTTATCAGTGTCTTCCTAATACCATTTATAAATGTGGAAGTACAAAAATGCAGTAAATGTAAGAGTTGCATGTCCAAAAATGGTAAAATTTTTTCACAAAATGATAGCATTAAAAATAACTAAGGAGTTCTAACTGACTGTTTTTTATAAGTTACTACCAAGTTAAAAAAAAAAAAAACTAAAAAAGAGATTTCCATATCGATTGTACGGGATTACAGCAAGGTTCCAATAATGATTTAAAACTTTCCATTCAAAAATCAGAACTGATAAAAGCCTACACTATAACTTTCTGATATCTCCAGGTAAGAAATCTACTGGAATATTTCCTGTGCAGTTTCAGGGCACGAAACTTGGTAGAATTAATACTGCCTCTTCTCCCACCTTACTCCCCAACTTGGGGCTCTCTGTACTTTTAACTGCAGAGTGTCAGGTAAGACTCTACTTGGCAAATTATTTACTTTAATCCATCTTCCCTCTCTACTGTCAACCCCTGGAACATGAGAAATATGCTTTCAAATTTAGCTGGGGGAGAAAAAAGAAACCAGAACTTCCTGTTCCAGGATTGCAAAATTACCAGTCTGGGAGGAGGTGTATCTTATAGCTCTTAACATTTCAAAACTGGAATTCTGAAACAAGCATAAAATTCCCAAAGTGCAACAAATTCCTGATGCACTAGGTAATTTTAATGTTAACCTACTAACTACGAGTTTTTTAAATTACATATAAAAAGCCCATTGAATTGTTTCTAGCATACTTTTATGCTACAAAATAGTTATCAGCTAGCAAAAGAAAAATGTTCATTTCTAAGGACATGTAAATCTAGAAAATAATCAAATTTTAAAATCTACGCGCACACACACACACACACACACACACACACACACACACACACACATATATGTACAAGCCAGTCAGTACTCTAAGTTAATTGCACTCTGAAACAGTCAAAATGACTCTGGAAAAACATAATTTTTAAAAAAATAATAATTAGCTCTTAAAACAATTCAAGACATAAAATGTAACAGATATTGGGACGGCCTTTGGCCTGCTCCCACCTTCGACATCACTCCTTGATGGACGCTTTAAAAGCTTCGCTCCAGTTACCCTCCCCAATAAAAGCCAATCAAAAAAGTTCTAGTGGTATAGCAAAAATTATACTATAAATCCATAGTCTTGCAACAATTGAGAGAAACTACCGTAAGAGGATATTTGAAAGAATAAACTGAGTATTTTTCAAATGAATATAAAAATATCATAACCAATTTGGCTGAATGTGTTTTACTTGGGAAACTCTTAACTGTCCCATGAGTATATATATTTACATATGCATTTTAAATACTTTCCCATTACAACTTAAGTTTTTAAATTTCAAAAGGTTCTTACAATCTGCCAAAAAAAACTATAAACTTCCTAAATGTTCAGTTGTAAAATTTCAAATATCCGTAAAGTAATGAACTAACTATATCCATGTAATTTTCTATCAGGCGTTTTTCTTCTCCAAATTTTATTCTAATTTTCACACACACAAATGTGAGTGTGCACAAACAGACTCACACATAGAGTACTGGCCAATTTCTAGGAAAGCCAAACAGACAGGACAGAAACTAAAACAATAAGGAAAACCGTGAGATACTAACCTTCTGCACAAGGAACTACTATCAGAGCTCTGTCAATAAAAACCGTGTTAGTTAGATGCTGGGCCACACCAACACTCGATGGGTCACGAAACTTAATATAACATACTTTGGAGGAAAAAGCAAGTGGTGTATTGCTGCAAGATAAAAAAGAAAACAAATGGATTAATAAACATTTGCATGGTTTTATAATTTTCATTTGAAATTTCTTTCTTACACCAGACTTAGGTAATTTTCATTGCTAAAGATGATTAACACACAAAACAAACAACATATTGTAGTCATTCAATACTGACTTGTCTGACAAAGCAGAAGCCAATCTAGGGTTGTCTACAAAACCTGGGAAGTGAAATTTAAAATCAGTCAGTCCTGAGTGACATCCGAAAACCATGTTCTCAGGCAAAATTACTTTACAGAAGCTCCAGCTCTCAAGACTTTTCCCAACCCTAACTGAATGATTACCCAACATTTTATACCACTAAAAGCAAAGCGAAAACCATAGCTAGTGGTACCATGGGAAACCCTGGGTTCACTGCCAACAATGAAAAGGAAATCACTGAAAACTTCATAATAATAATACAACCTGTAATATGGAATTATACAAGAAGGTTTCTGCATATGCCAGATGGCTTCAGGGTACAAAGAAATGTGCTTTTTGGGACCAAAACAAAAGGTTTTTACAAACAAATGTTATATAATTTATTTTGCAAAAACATTAGACACTAGTCCATTTGATTCAACTCAATCTAGACAGATCTATGGTAAAAATGAACCAGCATGGAAAAGGTTGTGTCCAATATGATCGTACCTCATTATATTAAAAAACAAAACACACTACCTTCATGGCCACTATGTTATTATCTATACTATTTATCATTAAAACACTGAATAACTGTTTAACTAGTAATTACAAAGTCACCTTTTAAAAAAGATGTATTTATTTTAAGTGTGTGTACACATACGAAAGCTGGTGGCCATCAAGTCCAGAAGAAGGCTGGAATTGGATCACAAGTGAGCCACCCTAGAGGGTGCTGGGAACCCAACACTACTGAGCCATCTTTCCAACCCCATCTACAGTCACTTATTACTAAATTTGTTCTCTGTAATCCTTCACATGTAGCAACAAATCCATCTTTAAAACAATGCTGATAACATTAAACGGTTAAAGTTACAGTTACACTATCAATCTGTGATGGTTAATGCTTCTAGTCAAACTCACTGGATCCACAATCTCAAAAGAGACAGTTCTATGCAATATTACCTACATTAGAGTTGAAGTGGTAACATTCCTTGGGCTAAGGTCCTATAAAACAAAAAGGAGTACTGAGGACCTGCTTCCTTACAGTGGACCTAATGTGACCAGCTGCCTCCCGCTCCTGCTGTCTTATCTTCTCCTCCATGACAGACTGCAATCCTGGAACTATAAGCCGAGCAAGCCCTTCCTTTAAGCAGCCTTGGTCACGGCAAAAAGATATAGATCGACAGACAGACAGACAGCCAAATACTGTAATCAAATTCATTTGGGTTTAGAACTTTAGCCAATGTTATAAATATGTGTTGGGGCCACTTGAGTTGTTCTTTAAAATACTAATTCTTTCCTATTTGACTCAGTTTATTCCCCCACCACACCCCTGCCTAAGGTCACCAATTCAGTAGCCCTCACCAAAAACCCCTCTTCAGCAACTGTCTAAACCAAAGCCTTCTATAGTGTCACATAAGTAAATATAGCCCCACTCAGATTTAAGTCACCACCTTACATTACCAAATATCTAACAACCAGATCTGAGAGCCTGCCTGGTGAATATTAATGTCACTTTGAAGAACCCTTACCTCAGGAAGCTCACACTACCTTCCCTTCTTCCTAGCCCCGCCCTGTAGCCTGTATTTTCTATTTAGTTAAAAGTAACAGTCAATTTCTCTGGTCTGCTGGCTGGCAGTAACTGATACTATTCACCAAAATTTCCAATGTTCCTTCTAAGTGCACAGTAAAATTCCACTTTTCTGCTTCATGAACTCAATTGCATCCAAATAATTTACTTTGGTGAATTAAATATCAACACAACTAACATCTCAATTCTGCAGGAGCTGTGAGAGCCAGTTTAGCCCTTTTCCTCTGCCACAACCACCAGCAACACTCAAGAGACAGAAAGCTGATTGTCAACTTCATCTCAGAGCGTCTGAGTGAGAACTTCCCAGGCGGGTTAAGAAATGATCTCTCTTGTCAAACTAGGACTTGGGTTGCCAACCCTGAGTCACTCCTGATCCCTTGCTCTACCTTCCCTACTTCCTCATCCAAACCATCAATAAACCCTGGGACCATCTCCTAAACACACGGTACACTAAGTATTTCCTCATTCTCACTATTGATGCCTTAGTCCAGGACCTCAGCAATGCTTACCCAGATTATCTTACAGTTTCCTAATCAATCACTCTTTGTCTAACTTTAATCCCTTATTAATGGTCTTCCACAAAAGTGCCAGTGTGATCCTTAAACCCTAAATGCATCACATTCCTTAAGATTAAATTCCCTTTGTGTTCCGGCTTCATTTTATATATACATATGTATATATAAAACCTCCAAAACTCCAGACATACATGTGATTCCTAGAACACATCCTGAAAAAGCATTCTGAACATGCTGCTACCCTCTCTCTCCTTTAAACTAACTCCATTTTCCTTCAAGACTCAGTTTCAAGTCCTCCGTACAACATCCAAAGATCCCACAGGCCACAGGCACAATTTACATGAACCTTCCAACACATCCTCTAAGTTTATCCAGCGACAAATGCTTAGTTACTTGCCACAAGAGTTTATTTCACTGGCAGACCAACACTGCCTAATTTGGGTGGCAGGCTTGACCAAACAAATGAACTCAAAACAATCAGACTCTTTCTGGAAAGTAGCTTGTGTATCCAATAGGCCCACCAAGAAACAAAGAAAACACACAAAAACAAACACAGCCTCTAGAGAGAAAGGGCAGGGTCACTCTGATTGCTGCTACCTTTCTGAGTCCCAGTCCCAGGACCCAGGAGGCCTCAATGCTCTGTGGTCATTACAGCCTTTATTCGTCAACTTAGCAAAGATCTTCATAAATAATGTCAGCACTTGGGTGCGACTGATAACACACTGTCCTTCCCAGCTAAAGCAAGGAATGTCAAGAGGAATAGTTTAGCCCTCTCTCTAATCAAGAGTCTGACAAGATTTCACTAGAGCTACACTTCCTAAGTTGCCAGACCCTTCTGTGAGAAAAATGCAAACCTAAATAGTCACTACTGAAAATAAAAAATACATCCTAGATATCTCTAGTTAAAATCCACTTCTCTTTAAATTTAATATTCATGGACATAATAAACCAATCAAATTTATAAAGAAACTACATGGGAAACGGGAAAACTGATTTATAAATGGTCTATTCTGAAAAGCACTATTATGGTACAAAAATGTAAGGTATGGTTCTTACTCTTCCTAATGCTGAGACCCTTGAGTACAGTTCCTCATGTTGTGCTGACCCCCAACCATTAAATTATTTTTGTTGCTACTTTATAGCTATAATTTTGCTACTGTTATGAGTCATAATGTAAATATCTGTTTTCCAATGGTCTTAAGCAATCCCTGTGAAAATATCATGTGACTCCCTGAAGGGGTAATGACCCACAGGTTGAGAACTACTTATTTAGAGGTTCTATCAAAATCGCAAAATCTAAAGCATTAACAGAGTTTTACGCATGAAATTATTAACCACCACAACATTTATCTAAGGACCCCAATAGTACTCTGAAGGGCACAATTCTAAGCCTTTGCTTATTAACTGCTGACACTGCCTACAGACCTACCTACCACTCACTGCTGACAATCAAACACTTCCAAATGCACAGAGCTGAAGCTCATTCATTTTAATTAAATATTAAAACGAAGACCAACATATGACAGAATTAAAAAAAACACTCAACACAGCATGTGTCTTTAAATGTTACTTTAAAGCCCAGCAATATGCAAAATGCTTACTACAGATTAAGTAAAAGAAGCTTATAATCATAGTGGATGAATCCTTTGATTACACTGTATTCTAATAAGCACATACAGGGAACCAAAAGAGAAAGCATGCTAATGAAGGAGTCTGATGGGGAGATGTTAAGAGCACAGACTTTATTTCTTGTTCTCCATTCTATATAAAATGGTTGCTATGGTTAGGTTATGATGACGCTCCAAAAAGGGCCCCGGTGTGCTAAAGGCTGGGTCCTCAGGTGCTGGTTTTGGTGTTACTGGGTTACACAGGTGAATGAATGCACTATTAGGAGGCCAGGGCTGCCCAGAGCCCCAGGCTGCAGCCTTAAGGAGTTTTATCTTTTCCCTGGCCTTCCTGGGTCTGTCTCCATTTCCTAGCCTCCACCGCTTCTGTGCAGCCATAGGCTAAATCCTCAGAGCCAGCCAGCTGACTGAGACCTCTGAGATCCCCAGCCAAAGTAAAAGTAACTCCTGGCTTGGGGACCTCAGGAGTTTAGCCATGGCAGCAAAAACAACAGACTCAGCACATGTTATTTCTTTAAATTAACTATGTTACTTTAAGTAGTTATAGACTTTTACTTTGGTTCTTTGAACTTTGAAAACCAGAGAAGTAGGAACAAAAGTAAGCAAGAAAAACTGCAGGTGAAAATCTCCCAGGCCAAAAGAATGAACCCTGGGGGGGGGGGTGAGTTTGGGGGTGGGGAGGGGTGAGGTTGGGGGTGGGGAGGGGTGGGGTGTGGTCAACTGAGGGAGGGCAGGGTGGTGGAACTTCCGTGTGCTTGCTACATTGTTGTCTAAACTCTGTAAAACTTCACTGAGCTCATCATGACATTCATTTTTCTGAATGACTATTGTATCACAATGAAAAGTTTACTAGAAAAAGCAATTTGTACAAATAGGTTTTCATGGACTATGAAATTCAACCATTGTGAAAAAAAACTTATACAGTAATTCTGGGTATTTAATTATCTGGCAACACACACATACACACAAATGGACAAAGGATTCTTTACATGAGTATCTGTGCAAGTGGAGCTGTAGAGAGGTCTGAGGACAACTTCCAGGGGCTGAACTCTCTCCTTCCACAGTGGGTCTAAAACTGAACTCAAGTATCAGACTTCAGATGCAGGCTTTTTTACCTGGTGAACTATGTTACTGGCATGTTTACACAAATGTTTAGTGTTTAAAAATTAAAATGAAACTGGCCTGAGGAGGCAGCTCAGTGATGCACTTGCCACACAAGCAAGTGGGATCCTTAAGCTCTGCACTTGCATTAAAGGCAGGGTGTGGTGCTATGCATCTTCCGCCCAGGGAATGGAGACAGCAGATCCCTAGGGTGAGCCAGCTAAGAGCTTCAGGATTAGTGACAGACTATTTTCAAAAATAAGGTGGAGAGCAAAAGAAAAAGAAGATGCCCAAAGTGGACCCATTTTCACATTTCACTGAAAAAACGTTTCTCTAATTTTAAAGCAAATAACTACTCAACTGAGCATTAATCACAAAAATGCGTATATGATGATCAAAACAACTATCATTATCTTTTGACACACATACTAACTGACTGCAATTTACTTCAGCACATCCTTAAGGAGCAGCTAGGGTAACTGTATTATGGAGAGGAAAACCTGCAATAAAGTTTATCAGTATCACTGTAAAACCAGAACTCCTGCACTCAGGTAAAAGTATTTGTCTGGCAACAACTTTGCCAAAGGAATTACATTGTGACATACTGACTTTATTTTAATACAAATTACAAAGTTTTTGTTCCCTTTGACCTTTAAACCCCAAATAACATTTCTCAAGCAGGAAGGAAAGTGGGTTTATTCAGGCCAGCCCTGAAAAAAAGAGAGTAGACTCTTCAAGATGCATCTCCCCAATTGTCAGTTAGTAAAAGGCAGTATCACCAACTAAACCCAAGTCTCAACCATACAAATGGTGTTTCACTGGGAATGAAGAATATTCTGATATGTTTCTTCAGATATTCTACTGTCCCAAAGTTAACTTGCAAGCATTCAAGGGCAGAGTATTTTACTGACTGGCTTCTGACCCTTCCAGAACATGACCCTCCTCTTAACACTAAGAGTGAGTACTTAAAGGACAGCTGAAATGCTAAAAATGCTATAAATATATATATGTATAGCACAAAATTTTAATGTCTTGGTTAAATCAAACCTTATGCTCATGGACTTATTCAGTATTCTTGTCAAAAATACACTGCTTGAATCTCAGCATGATGAAATAACCTGTATAAACCCAGACTACATGTAGTTCTACAAGATAAACCACCTCATAAAATGTCAACTTCATGAAATACTTTATTAAAGTGAGAGAGGGGCCTATCTAGCCTGGAAATAAACTAGTATGTGGTCCTGGAGATACACTATATAAAGTGGTGGAGGAGGACCCACAATTAGAACAAGTGAATTCGCTATTTTTTTGTTGTTGTTATTTGTTGTTTTGTTTTTCAAGACAAGGTTTCCCTGGCTGTCCTGGAACTCACCCTGTACATAAGCTGGCCTTGAACTCAAGAGATCCACCTGTCTCTTGCCTCCCGAGTGCTGAAATTAAGTGAGCCACCACGCCCAGGAAGAACAAATGAAATTTTATTAACTGGTCCAACAAAGCAATGAATGCAAGCAAAGAGAATATTGATGGGCATTCAGTGTATTGTTTCAACTTTTCTGAATGCACAAAATATTTCCAAGAAAGAAAATAGTTATTTTTAAATATCCAAACGCATAAACTACCAATATAAATTGGTTACAATACTTACAAATAGAAGAGAAAAAAATGTTCTACAAGCATCACTATAAGTTGAATTATTTCACTAAAAAAAATCGTGGGTAACAACTTCCCTGTTCCATCAAATGATTTTAGCATAAAGACTAAATTCTGTGATCTTTTTCATAAAGTTTATGCGTGTGAGAATGTTAAGAATCGGAAAACCGTCGAGGTGGTGGTGCACGCCTTTAATCCCAGCACTCGGGAGGTCGGGGCAGATGGATCTCTGTGAGTTCGAGGCCAGCCTGATTTACAGAGCGAGCTCCAGGACAAGCTCCAAAACAATGCAGATAAAGTGTCTCAAAAAAAAAAAAAGAAAAGAAAAGAAAGAAAGAAAGGAAGGAAGGAAGGAAGGAAGGAAGGAAGGGAAAACCATTTCGAATTATCTGATTAGTTAACACTGCATAAGGAAATTCACTTCAAGTACGCTACCTGGGAAGCGATCTCGACATAAAAATGGCGACAATTCTGCACTGACTTATACTTTTTTGAATGGTTTGAGACGGTGTGACCTTCTAGGATGAAAATTCAGGCTGCTGCCCAAAGGACGTATTAACGTGATCTTTAAAGATCGTAGGTATGTGCTCGACTAGAATTTTTTTTTTTTAATGTAGTTAATTTCTATGATCATCACCCCGGGGGACAAAAACAGCCCTGATTCTAAGCCTCTACACAACGAGCACCCCGAGGCTAAAACCTGGAGGTCCAGGCCGTTGCAGGCGTCCTCCACGATTTCTCCCAGTGCAAAAAAAAAAAAAGGACGTTACGAGCTTTTGCCATGAGGGCTGCTGCGGGCCCACCTGCGGCCATCTTAAGTTCGGGGGGTGGGGGAACCTAAGCGCTGGGGGCACCCGGTGCGATGCCCGGTACATCGGCCACAGCCCCGGAGGCTCGAGAGCGGAGGCCACTCGTCAGTCCTCCGCAGGCACCGCGCCTGGAGGTTCATCAACGAAAATACCCCAACCGGGAGAGCCGGGTAACGCGCCCGGTGCCCTCATCAAACATGGCGGCGCGGGCGGCAGGGGCGCGGTCACGTGACGCCCGCGCTCGCCCCAGGCCCGGATGGCGGCGCGCCCCTCCCCCGCACTCACTCTGGGGGGTAGAGCCGCAGCTCCTCGATTTCTCCTAGGAAGGAAAAGAGCGTCCGCATCTGCTCGCTGGTCACCGCCGACGACAGGTTCGTCACCTGAATCACGGCCGTGGGGAAGAGGCCGAAGCCTAAGCCCAGACCGAAGCCGCCGCCGCTGTTCATCCCGGCCCCGCTGCCGCCGCCGCCGCCGCCGCCGCCGCCTTCCCGCTCCCCAACGTCCACGACGCGTCAGCGACGGAGCCTGGGAAGCGCAGGCGCGCGGCCGTGAGCGCGCTCCCGCGGGCTAATTCGCCGCGCCCGGCACGTCTAGCCGCCCCTCCGCGCCACTCGCCTGCTCCGGGGGCTGCGCGCGCCGGCCGGAAGTGTCGCCGTGGCAACGCGGCGGCTCCCGCGGGGGCCCCCGGGCCGCCTCGGCAGTGGGGGCCGTGGGCGCCGAGGCTGCCGCCCGGCTCCGCCGCGTCCTCCGAGGTGTCGGCTGCTGCGGGCCGAGCGGCGGAGCCTGTGCCCTCGCGCTCCACCGCGTCCCTCTGTGATCGTAGGGAGCCCGGCTCTTCCTGGTCGGCTCGGAAAGCGGCAGCGGCGGATTCAAAGCTGCAGAGGGGAAAGGGCGGTAACGTCTGCACGGTGTAAATGAATACCTGACCCAAGTAACGCCTCATGAAACACAGCCTGCTGCTGCCCCTCTTCATCTGCTTTTTGGGTTGTTTGTTTGTTTGCTTTTTTGTGGCACGCATTCTGATTGTGAGAATTCTTGGAAATTTCCACAACGTGTATGGAGGTTCTGGTTGAATTAAAGTAAATGAGTAAATGAAAGGACCTGCTGTCATTGTTTATGACATGCAATTTACTCACTAGCAGGCCTTACTATTCATACTGTTACACAAAGGCACCTGCGGTCCACACAGAATTTGCACCTTAGTAAGACATAACAGTATTCAACCGGGGCAGCTGTATCCAAGGGGCGTGGTTCTGGAGTCATTCCTGTGGGCCCAAATATCAGAACATAAACTATTATTAAGACTTTGTTGCCCCTTGCATGCTAACATTTGTACCGATGGTCTAAAAGCAACAGAGGGCTGAGGGTGTACTTCCATGGGTAAATGATCAACTTGAAAGCCCAGTGTTGAGCCCATAAACTTGAAACTGCCATATATCTGTAATCTCAGCGCTGGGGAGGTGAAGGCAGGGTGTCATCCATCACTACAAAGCAAGTTAAGGCCACATGAGATTCTGCCAATGGATGGATGGATATAATGGTAGGTTAAAGGGCTGACAGCTAATCGGAAGCAAGGCAGTGTTTGTAAACTCAGAGTTCTGTATTTTATATTCCTCACCTCTATCTACTCACACTAATTGCAATTCACTCCCTCCTCCCCCCCAAAAAAAGGTTTCTCTGTGTAGCCTTGGCTGTCCTGGAACTCACTCTGTAGACCAGGCTGGCTTCAAACTCGAGAGACCCTCCTGCCTCTGCCTCCCAAGAGCTGGGATTAAAGGTGTGCACCACCACTGCCTGGCCTAAGTGTAAATTTACAGTAAATTTACACTCCCTTTAAAAGAGTGCAACATTGACTTTATTAAATGCACCATGTATCTTTTTGGTTCCTTTGTTTGTTTTGTTTTGTTTTGTGAGACAGGGTCTCGCTCTGTACTCTTTCTGGCCTAGAACACTATTTATACCAGACTGGCCTAGAATTCGTAGAGATCCACCTGTCTCCCAAGCCCCTGGGATTAAAGGTGTGTGACACCATGGACCTGGCCACACACTGTAATCTTTTTAAATTATCAATGTAAAACAAAGAAAAGCAAGAACTTGCAAATGCCTACAGGTAAAGTAGTTGTCTCCAGCAAAACACTCACTGCATTCCTATTTGTTTTCAAATGACACACAGGGCTACTTGTATAGCCCACTTGGACTTGCAGTTTGCCAGTGTTTACAAGACCAGTGCTCTAACCCCTGAGCTACGGAGCCCTCACTTAGTTTGCCTGTATTTAAACTCAGCAACAGCGACTCGGGTTTTCTGACTCCGCACAGGTCTTGTCACGAAGAAGGTTGTTTGTACCCTCCAGAAGAATGTGTATCCTGCAGTCAGAGTGTCAGGCCACCACCCTAGTTTGCTTTTCCATTGCTATGACAAACACCACGACCAAAAGTAACTTGGGGAGGAAACGGGTTTATTTGACTTGCATCCCTGAAGCAAGTCAGAGCCGGAGTTCAAGCAGGAGCAGACAGGAACCACGTGAACCTGGCTTGCACACAGGCTCATGGCTCAGCTACTTTTCTTACACACCCCAAGCACACCTGCCCAGGGATGGTACCACCCACAGTGGGCAGCAATAAAGAAAACACAGGCATGCCCATAGTTTCAATCTGAGTGCGGTAATTCCTCAATTAAGGCTCCCTCTTCCCAAGTGTGTCATGTTGAGAACCCAAACTAGCCATCCTGACACTTAGGACAAGCTGGTTGATAATATCACTCGGGGCTTGTTTCCTTGTGTGGCGTGCTCTAGACCCTAGACTAAAGACACCACCCATGCTGTTAAAGCGCGGTGGTGTATAACCATGTACACTGCAGCTTCTGTTGAAACCACACATTAAACAAGGAGGCCCAAGTAAGAGCCCACCAGGAGGGGGAGGGGGAGGGGGGTTCTTTCCTGATATATTGATTCTCTAGCACCCTCTATTGACAGTGTTTAATATTGCACCATCAAACATTCATTTTCACAGCGCTGAAAAATCAAGGGTGTGTCTCCCTTACAGTATGTGACCATTAATGTGTCTCTGTAGTTGTTTAAAACTCTTACTTTGGAGGCTGGAGAGATGGCTTAGCTCTTTCAGAAGATCTGAGTTAGATACATAGCACCCTTGTCAGGCACCTCACAACCCTCTTGTAACTCCAGCTGCAGGCCGTCCAACTCCTCAGGTCTCCGTGGGCCTTGGTCTCAGATGCACACACCTACACACATACATGCACTTAAAAATAGTGAATACAAATCTCAAAAAACAAAATTCAAATTTTAATGTGTTCGCTTGCTCCTTGGATTTGCCCCTCTGCCTTTGTGGTCTGGTAATGGACTGAGGAAAAGCGAACACACCTCGAAGCAAGCAGTCGTGTTATTAAGACTGGGGTTTTGGTCTGTTTGTCTGGTTGGTTGGTTGGTTTTGGTTTTTCAAGACAGGGTGTCTCTGTATTGCTTTGGAACTTGTCCTGGAACTCGATCTGTAGATCCGCCTGCCTCTGCCTCCCAAGGCTAAAGCCTTTTAGCTTCACGAAGTCTCATTTGTCAATTGTTGGTCTTAATTCTGGAGGGAACTGAGTCCTATTCAGAAAGTCCTTTCTCACACCTATGTCTTGTGGAGTTACTGCCTATGTTTTCTTCTTGCAGTTTTAGCATTTCACGGTTCAGAGATCTGTGATCCACTTGGAGCTAACGTTTGTGCAAGGTGATACAGATGCAGGACTATTTTCTTTCTTCTGCAAATGGATATGCAGTGTTCGTTCACGGTACCATTTGTGAAGGATGGTGTCTTTTCTCCTTTATATATATTTTTCCTTTTGTCAAATATTAGGTAATAAAACATAAAGAGAGAGCGGAATTGCAGATCCCAGCACTCGGGAGGCAGAGGCAGGTGGATCTCTGTGAGTTCCAGGCCAGCCTGGTCTACAGAGCGAGTGCCAGGACAGTCTCCAAAGCTACACAGAGAAACCCTGTCTCAACAAACAAATGAAAAGAATATTGATGCCAAGATGTCATATGTGGACATGTTTTCATTTTTCTTGTCTAAGTGCCTAGAAGCAGTATTCCTGGGTCATATGACTAACTGAAAATCATTATAACTGGGGGTATACATGAGTGGTAGAATACCCAGCTAGGGTGCACCAGGCCTTTGCCCCAATTCCAATAGCGCGGGAGCGGGGGAGAGGACATGGAGAAGGAATGGTACCGGATGTGGAAGCAGATGGATGGAGGTGAAGATGCCCTGGGCGCCCCTGTGTCTTCCCACTGTTGCTGCAACACAGCTTGACTTGGGAGCCACAGCACTGTTTGTGTATGCAGCTGCATGAACATCTCAAGAACTGTGTGTTCCAGGTTGCTAGGAAACAGGCACAGAGCCCCCTGCTGTTATCAGCATACGTGTAACAGCTGCAGAACGGCTCCACAAATTCTCTGGCAGCAGATTCCAATATGTCTATATACGCATGTATATGACTGTACGTGGGTAGAAGCATATGCATATGTAAATAATGTAACAGTGCCTGCCCATAGCAGCTCTGACATTGACTCACACATAAGACAATGTAATTCCTGAACCATAACCTACAGGGGCAACTTCCAAATCCAATAGCTTACTACCAGTCATGACAGAAACAAAATGTCCTTAAGTAGGTTAATTTTCTAAAAAATGATGTTTTGAGAGCCATTCCAGTGGATTTATCATCTGGCCTTACACAGGTTTTTGAATTTTTTAAAATTTTACTTCCCATGTAGGAGTGTTTTCTTGAATGTATATCTGTGCATCAGAGGCATGCCTGGTGCCCTTAGAAGCCAGAAGAAGGGTGTCAGATCCCCTGGGATGGGAGTTGCATTGTGAGCTGCTATGTGGGTGCTGGGAATTGAACCTGGGCCCTCTGGAGGAGCGGCCAGTGCTCTTAACTGCTGAGCCGCCTCTCCAGCCCCCGTTACTCTGATTTCACAAGCACCAGTGTCTTCTTGCTGAACTCTCTTGAAAACAACTTCAGTAATGCCTTTGTTTTGTGCAGAGTACAAGAGGCTTATTTAGTTCATGGTTTTGGAAGATCAAGAACATGGTACCAGCTCACGTTTCAGCTCTGATGAAGGCCTCATGCTGGTGACCACACATCTGGAACATATGTCAAATGGTAAGACGGAAATCAGGAGAGAAAACTGAGACAGCCCACTCACCTTATACCCACCTGCTCTCGTGTGACTCAATCCACTTCTCAATACTAGCGTTAGTTCCTTTGGGGAAGTGCATGCCCATGGCATAATTATTCTTAATTAGGTCTTCTGCCATCGCAATATTACCACAGCGGGGACCTTCTAGACCTTTAACTTTTGGGGGACACCCTTCACCCATATCCAAACCACGGCAAGTAGTTCATGATATCTAATAATAAACTTATACCGAATACATAATAAAGGTACAGATATCTAAAGGCAAGAGCTCACAGTAGAAAGCAAAGGCCAAGGTTTTTGCACAGGTCAAGGCTGAATTCAGAGCAAGAAGCAAGCAATGCTCTACTGCTCTGTTCTTTATGGACACTCCAGCTTCAAAAATCTTAGAAGATACAGCTTAGAATTTTTAATGTCATTCATTTCCCCCTTATTATTGGTTATTCTACTCTTTTTTCTTTAAAAATGCTGGCACACACCTTGTGCTTGTCATCAACTTAACTTTAAGGAGGGGCTGGTACTGGCTGTGATTTTAACCTATTGTATAAATGGTCCTATTTCTCCATGGGTCTCTCCCATACTTAAAAGTCTTCTAGAGTTCTTCACATGCAAAAGCTATCTTCCTGTAAGGTCACCAGTGTTGAAAAAGCAGTGAGCCAAGAGTCAGACTAAATGCCAGAAAGAGAAACCTCTTTGTTCCTGAAATAAATACATGGTTGCTGCTGTCACATATGGCCCAAGAGAGGGATGAGCAAGATCAATTAGTCACATACAGATCTTAGTTCATTTAAATCATAATGAGGTAACCTAACAGTGTGTTGTTTCCATGGCAATCGAGTTCAGTGCTGCAGGTGCAAACATTTGGTGTCTGTTGTGCATGGGTGAGGAGCCAATGGAGTGAAGCTGCCATCTGTGAAATTGTAAGGGAGTGCCTCTGAGTCAGGATCCCATCCAGGTGGGAAAATGGTTTTCACTGGCCAGATGTAGCAGGACACTGAATCCCAAGGGAATTTCACTTCTGGAGCTATCTATGTACCTGATTGTAGCAGCTGGCCAGAACTTGTTCCATGGACAGAGCCAGATGGGTGACTTTACACCTATAAAATAACGATGGAAAGATGAAGCACAGAAACCATAAAATTGGGTTGGGTTTTCGCAAATGGTTTTTCTAGAGCAAGCATGATTGTACTGCAGGAATGCAAGCGTGGTTTATGATTATTAACCTTTGACTATGCTGTCGGTTCTATTTGCTAGTATTTTTGTTGGCGCTTTTCACATCTGTGTTAATAATGATAGTGATCAATAGTTTTCCTATAATGCCTTTGTCTTTTTAGAATAGACACCAAAAGGTTTTGACAAATGAGGAGTTTCATGGAGCTACCATTCCAACAAGCATGCAAAGTATCTCCATCACCCAAAATATTCTGTCATGCACCCATCTGCAGTTAAACTCTACTTGCCTGTCTAGTCCTTGACATCTCTCATCAGGTTCCCATCTCTGCAGGTGCATCCTAGGGTGTCATGGGAATGGAACCATGTAGTGTGTAGCATGTTGATACTGCTTACAATCTGGTACAATGCATTTGAGACTCACCTATCCTGCTATACATAGCTCAAGTTTGTTTCTTGTGGCTCTGTGGGTTCTTATTTCTGTTTTGTGCCAGTCTTACTATGACGATAACTTTTTAAAAAGCAAGTTTTAGGATTTTTATCTTCAGCTTCAGCTTTTCTGAGTTTCGCTATGATGAGTTTACTTCTGAATTTCTTATTTCTTTTCCTCCATCAGAACTATTGATTTCCTAAATCTGGATATTGGCGTTAGAGCCTCCGAGGACTCAGCCTTTGAGACAAGCGCTCAGACAAATGCAATATGAGTCCCATCTCCTCTCCAACTTCAGGTTCCTGCTTTATTCCTAGACGTTGTTCGTTGTTACTTCCTCTCTCTCTCTCTCTCGTGTGTGTGTCTCTCTCTCTCGTGTGTGTGTGTGTGTGTGTGTGTGTGTGTGTGTGTTCTCTGTGTGTGTGTGTGTTCTCTCTCTCTCTCTTTGTGTGTGTGTGTGTGTAGGAGGGACGAAGGAACAGAGGGACGGAGGGTCTTAGTTATGCACTTATCATTTTTGACGTTTTGCATAGACTTTCCTGGTGTTTGTAACAGGCAGTTTTCAGTTTTCTCATAGTTCCCGGTATTTCCGGTATCTGGAGCCACTTTTCCCTCTTCCTTTACTGTTTGGCTTGCGCTTCCTCCATAACATCAGCCTTTCTCACTCGGCGGCGCCGGCAACTGTAATTGTTTCCTGCCCTCACAGTCTTAGCACTTGGCCGTCTCCCCGCCCGTCTTCCCTTTCCTTCTTTTCCTTTTTCTATCTGTCCCTGTGTTGGCCCACATTTTAGTTGCCCCCCCCCTTTTTTATAAAGATCCATTTATTATGTATACAGTGTTCTGCAGCCAGAAGAGGGCACCAGATCTCATTACAGATGGCTGTGAGCCACCATGTAGTTGCTGGGAATTGAACTCTGGACCTCTGGAAGAGCAGCCAGTGCTCTTAAGCTCTGAGCCATCTCCCCAGCCCTTCTTTTCCTTTTTACCTGCTCCTATTTGTCTTTAATTTTGGCATTTATACCAACACCCCATAATCAACCAGACCTGTACCCCAAGCCAGATTTCAGTACCTACTCACCCCCAAGTCATCTCCTCTAGAGAACCCGTGCTGTTAACACTTAAAACACCCCAAAGAGAGCTACTGTCATTTCCTGTTCCCCACGTGAAGCCTGCTGCCCTTTGCCCTCGCCAGTTCCCAGGTTGATTCTATATCCTTCAGCCCACATCTGCAGAACATTCTATTCTCCAGCCACGTCAGGCTGCTAGCTACTCCAGTGTGCCAGGCTATTAGTCACACTTCTTGTCCAGTGGTGTCTTACTACGTAAGTGTGATAGGAAATATTGTCAACTTGACAGGATCTATTAGACAAGATCCATTAGAAAGGCTTTGGGTCATACCTGAGAGGGATAGTCTAGACTAAACTCTAGAGGGATTTTTGCATCACATTTGCTGAAGGGAAGACTCACCCTGAATATGGGTGGCTCATTTCAGCAGCCTAGATAGCAGCAGGATCAATGGATTGGTTTTTCGTTGTTGTTTTCCTTCTTCTGATTTTGGCCTTCTTGCCTTTGCATCTTGCTGGCCAGCCCACCTACTCTGTTGCTCCCATAAATTGCTGCCACCTCCATTGCTGGTATTGTCCTCTAATGATATCAGATAACAGCTCCTGCCACCTTCTAAGTGCACTGAGGACCAGGGACTCCCCAGGTACCCTCTGGGCCTTCAGTGCCAGACTGGGACTGCTGGGCCATTCCCGGCAATGAGCAGCTACCAGGTACTCAATGTGAAGACAGTCACTATTAGAGCACCCAGACTGCATCCTGGAGGCCAGCCTAATAAATGCCCCTTTAGTATGTACATCCAAGCTATCAGGGTTGCTCCTCTAGAAAACCCTGACTAACACAGTATGAGACCGGAGGCCATCCAAAGCTCATTGTTCCTAACTTATTCCTAGGAGTTAAATTAATACCCGAAGCTATTCAACACAAAGGAAAAGTCTGATATTCCTTGCTTCTGAAGAGAAGGCTATCTGGGGCTGGCGAGTCTTCAATGATACGAATATGGCTTTCAGGCATGAGACATGGTGCTTCTTAGATGCTGGCTTGGTTCCTCGGGCCCTAATCTCTTCCGCTGCAGTGATAACAGGAGGGTGACGCTGGTCTGCTATCCTATCAGGAGGAACACTGTTCCGAGTGTAACTCCCATCCTGGCTTCTGCTCAGGAACTCTCTCCCCAAAAGCTGGCACATGAGAAATAATGCTCTTCTCACATTTTCTCCTATGTCTATGCATAGAACTGGGGAAGTTATTATTGATTTCAATATTTTATTCCAGGGAGACAAGTTTAGAAAATAAAAACTTTCATCTAATTGATTTAGGATGGCCAGGAAGCATTTATTCTTGATTTATGATAATTTTTTAAGACAAAAGCAGAATATTTTTCTGTTTCAATTGGCCTGTCCCCAACTCGTCTGTCAGCTTACAAATATTTGTTTAATTATGTCTGTGTATGCTTCTGCATGCTAGGGTATAATCCACGAAGCGCTTTAGCCTGACAGCTCCAGCTTTTGGTCTTAAGGCTAAGAACTATCTGTAAAGTAAATGTTGATACGCAGGCTGCGGTTCTCCTCGTTCTCTTTGCCGAGGAAGGCAATTATGAAAGGGGCTTCAGTACACAGCCGCTCCTTGTGCTTGGCTTTGCTTTCCCAGCGATGCTCTGTTGGTCTGGGATGCTGTGTATCGGGTTGCTGTAATGAAGGGCTATGAATCACGCAGTTTAAAGGACAGAAATTTGTTGTCTCACAGTTCTGGGGTGTAGAGTATCAGAGCCAAGTGCCAGCCACACCATGCTGCCTGTAATGGCACCAAAGAAGGAACCGTTTCAGGTCTCAAATCTCTCTTCTGGTAATGCCTTGACTTGTGGCAACCTCTGACAGAGCCTCCTATCTTCATACAACAATCTCTCTCTACATATGTGTGTGTGTGTGTGTGTGTGTGTGTATATATATATATATACATATATATGTATGTATGTATATATATATATGTGTGTGTGTATTTGTATGTGTGTACTTATATATGCACGTGTGCATGTTCCTAAATTTTCCCCCTTTTATGAGCTCAAGCAATTACCTGTTCAATGACTTTATTTCCAAATAAGGTCCCACTGTGATATAACAGGGATTAGGAATCCAACATGTAAATTAGGAGAGGCATATAATTTAATCCATTATTTGTTCATCTAGAAACGCCCACTCATTTTCTCCTGGTCCCTGATACCCCAGGATTCGTCATGTTCTCCTTATGGTCTTTGCTTTATGGCCATCGGCTCAGTGCACAGCTTCACGTCTACTGAATTTCCTTAGTAACCTTTTCCTGACAACTTGATGAAAGTTGCTTGCCAGAGAGGCCAGTCCATTTTCTGGGTCACTCATACCCATCAGCGTGTATACATAATTAAATAATAAGTATTTGTAGGTCAGATGTCTGAGTTGGCCACATGCCCATTTAAATATTCCTAAAAGCCCGTTTCAGAAAGAGACACGTGGCATGTTATAGCTATGCTTCGGTTGCTGTGAAGACACACCATGATCAAAGCAGCTTATAAAGAATGCATGTAATTGAGGCTTGCTTACAGTTCCAGAGGATGAGCCAGTGAACTTCATGGTGGGGGAACAGAGCAGAAGGCAGGCAGACATGGTCGCGGAGCCGCACACCTTGTGACAATGACCACCAGGCAGAAACAGATAACCAACTGGGAATGGCATGGGAGTTTGGGACCCCCAAGCCCACTGCCAGTGACACACCTCTGCCACACCTCCTAATCCTTTCCAAACAGTTCCACCAACTGCAGCCAAACATTCAAAAATATATGTGGTAATATGTTATATGTGATTTATTAAAGCTTGCCTGAGGATTCAGAAAGCAAAGCTAGCCTCAAGCTATACAGATCAGCCAGCGGTGATACACATCTTTAATCCCAGGACTCAGGATTAAGAGGTAGAAGGATCCTGTTAGTTCAAGGCCACACTGACTACACAAAATTGATCCAATCCTAAAAGGAACAGCTCACACAAAGGTGATCTCAGCACCTGGGATCACACACCTTTAATCTCAGCACTAGGGAGGTAGAGACGGAAGGAGAAAGGAATATAAGGAGGAAGAGAGAGGAATTCAGAGCCTTTTGGCTCTGAGGATTCACAGAGACAGGATTGCCATTTCAGCTGGGTAGAGGTAAAATCTAATGTCTTGGCTGCTTTGCTTTGTTACATATGAGGGCCATTCTCATTCAAACTAGCATACACCATTTTTCCAATCAGGCTCAGCATTTGGGAGAACTCACCTGGTGATGACATCTGTATCATCTAATATAGTTACTGCCATGCCTGCACGGCCTGGGACCGAGATTGGCGGAGGGTGTCGGGATTGAAACACTTAAAAGACCACCATGAGAAGTTAAGAAGAAGCTGCTGCCACCGTTTATTACGGAGAGTAATGGGCTTATATACCCAAGCCAGAGGATGGGCTAAGCATAGGAAGAAGTCATGCACTATCCACACCTGGGGTCAAGGCACACCTGCACTGCGCACCGGAAAGTTTTGAAATCAACCTTGTTTGCACAGAAGTTCTACCGCTGGGTGGGGAGAAGAGAGCTGTAAGGGACAAGTACTTAAATTTCCCAACAGTTACCACTAGCCACATGTGACTGTTTAAATTCAAACTAATTCTGAATGTAATTAAAATTAATACTGAATATAATTTTAAGTTGTAGTTTCTCACACTAGTCACATTTCCCTTTATTTTTTTTTTTTTTAGATTTATTTATTATGTATACAGTGTTCTGCCTGCAGGCCAGAAGAGGGCACCAGATCTCAGTACAGGTGGCTATGAGCCAACATGTGGTTGCTGGGAATTGAACTCAGGACCTCTGGAAGAGTTGGAAGTGCTCTTAATCTCTGAGCCATCTCTCCATCCTACACTAGTCATATATCAATGTTCAACTGTCACACGCAGCTGCCAGCTGTGGGATTATACAGCACAGACTGGGAACTTGTCCATAATTTCAGTAATTCCTATCAGAGGGTGTCAGGCTACATAGGAATATGCCTTCCAAACTTCTCTGTTCATGCACACATGTGTGTGTGTATCACTTGTGTGCAGGTGCTTAAGGAAGCCTGGATATTGTGTCACATCTCCTAGAGTTGGAGTTACAGCAGTTGTGGGCCACTGATACAGATGCTGGCAACAGAGGCTGGGTCCTCTGCAAGCCCTTAGCTGCGGAGCCATCTCTCCAGCCCCAGAGGCATGGTCTGTGAGGAGATAAACCTTGCTCTAAGACACACCACAACTTAACTATTGTTTAATCCTTTCAAGAATTAATTTGAGAATAGGTTAGTTCTCTGACCTCAAGGAACTCAAATATTAGTAATTTCCCCTTTCGTGCACGTATCTTAACCAATTTCAGTACATTTGTTGGAATATATTTTGTTAAGCAGAAGTTTGTTACATTTGAAGATCATCTACCACAGTGAAAGTAAGAAAAACCCAGAAAAAGCCTTCACAACTATTCCCCAGGAAGTGGTCTCTCTCTCTCTCTCTCTCTCTCTCTCTCTCTCTCTCTCTCTCTCTCTCTCTCTCTCTCTCTTATTCTTGACATGAAATGAAAGTAGGGTCCATGTTCTCTCCATACCTGTGAAGGTCGTGGTTACTGTGCCCAGATGCTGACCCCAGTGTCAACAGACAGAACAGTGCTGAATTTTACCATGACATGAGAGCTGTTAACTTGAGCCTTTCTGGGGTTTAGTACATAATTTGTTATCTGTCTGTGTTATAGATTCTTATGGAAACATGATTAAATCAAACTGAATTACCTTTTTCTATTTAGACGTTTCCCTATAGCATTTTACCCTCAACATCAGATCATTGGGTGTTGGATCTCATGGAAATCAAGGAAGAAACATTTCACACTGACATATGGCAAAACCCCTCAGGCTTCCAATTAGACTGAAGGTCATGTTATGCATCACAGAGTGTGTTTATGCACACATTCAAGATGATCATGTTAAATTCCAGAATAGATATGTGGATTGGCCTGCTAACAAAAGTAAAAACTAAGACTGGCAAAACCAACCGAAACTATTTAGTGTGAAAAATAACTTGCACGTGTAGTGAATTCAGAGGTGTACTTATCGAGTACTTCAATGTTTTCAATCTCATATTTGCTTTTGAGTTATACACAAGGTCTGCATCTAAACTTTCCTGCTGGGGCCAGCAAGATAGCTCAGTGGGTAGAGGCCCCAGCTGTCAGGCTCAACAACCATACTCACAAACCCTATGGTAGAAGGTTGGAAGGAGAGAAATTTCTCTGACCTTTACATGCATGCTGTGGAATGTGTATGTGGTTGCTGGGTGGTGATTATCTGTTATCATATTCAAGAATGGCTGACTTCAGATGACTTCTTTTCCTCAAAATTTAGAAAGCATGGCATTTAGGAAAGTCCCAGAGTCCAGCATGATGGTGCACACTTGTAATCCCAGCATTTAGGAGCCTGAAGCAGGAGGATTAGGAGTTTGAAGCTAGTCTGGAATCTTTAACAAGACCCTGTGGGTGGGTGGGGGGGAGAGGGGAGCAGGGGGAGAGAGCGGAGGAGAGGTGAGGGAAAGAATGAACCACACTGCCTGTGCTTGTATAAAATGATGTTTTTTTGGGCTGGTGAGATTCCTCTGTGGAGAAAGTGCTTGGGACCTGGGCTTGGATCTCCACAGCGCATAGAAAGCTGGCTCAGAAACATGCATCTACAATCCAGCAGCCACTCTGGTGACATGGGAGACAGAAACAAGAGAGTCCTGGGAAGCTAAAGGGCCAGCCAGCCTGAGGCACACAACAAGGAACAGCAAGAGGGGATCTGTCTCCACGGGCATGCTGTGCCATGTACATGCCAGCCCTGAACACAAGCAAAACACATGAAGAATAAACAAACAGAATGCTGTTTCCACTTGGCCTTGGGTGTGTCACAAGCATTGTTCTACACTGCCTTTTGCTTCCCTAATTTCCATTTAGAATTTTATGCATAGATCTCATATCTGGTTTATTTAATTAATTAATCCCATTTTCTATTTGTGAGGGTACCAGTTTGGGAGTTTTTAAAATATAGTACCACCACATAAGACTACAGAACAATTTTTTTTTCTTCTGGTTATCAATTCAAAAGTTCTAGGCTAGGTGTATAGATGGCAGATTGCTTGTTGAGCATATCCTAGGTTCGATCCCCAGACAGAACTGCAAAGTTCAAAAAGAAAACAAACCAAGCTGGCGCGTTGGTGGCGCACGCCGTTAGTCTTAGCACTCCGGAGGCAGAGGCAGGCGGATGTCTGTGAGTTTGAGACCAGGCTGGTTCCAGGACAGCTTCCAAAGCCACAGAGAAACCCTGTCTCAAAAAACAAAAACAAACAAACAAACAAAAAACAAAAGCCAAAATTCTAATGTGTATCTCACCTCATCTTTTTTATACTTAGACAACACTGGATTTAAAACTTGTCTAGTTTTAAATATAGAGAATATTATTTTATAAATCCTTATGATTTTTCAGAATGAAGAGCTCTCTGGTCATTAATGAGATCAAATAAGTACTTAATTTCCCTAATGCTCTAATTCAGTGGAATCCTTCTCTAAGAGTTTCAACAGAAACTGACTTTTCCCAATGTATGTGTGTACATGTGAATATGGAATCCAGGACAATTAGGTATCATTCCTTAGGCTTAGTCTATCTTTTGCAATTCGCCTTTGAGACAGTTTCTCACAGGTCTGCTCCATCCAGGCTACGTTGGCTGACCGGTGAGCCTGGGGGCCTGCCTGTCTCTCCTTCCCTCTTTTTAATTTTTGTTTTTCCCAGCACTGAGACCGGAGGTATCCACCCCTTTGGTAGTTTCAATGTACTTGGCCCCCATAAGCTCACAGGGAATGGCACTATAGGGAGGCGTGGCTTTGGTGAGGTAGCTAGGGCTTGTTGGAGGAAGTGAGTTACTGTGAAGGCAGGCTTTGAGGTCTCATATATGCTCAAGACACACCTACTGTCTCACTTCCTGTTTCCTGCCGATTGCGATGTAGAACTCAGCTCCAGCACCGTACCGTATCTGCTTGTAAGAAAGGATAATGGACTGAGCTTCTAAACTTTAAGTTACCCAATTCAATGTCTTCCTTTGTAAGAGTTGTTGTTATGGTCACGGTCTTCACAGCAATAGAAACCCCAAGCTAGAACCTGGTATCAGGGACTGGTGTATTGTTGTGATAGGCCTGACCATGCGTTTGTTGGAAGGAATTTGGGCTTTGGTACTTTGGGTTAGGAAAGCAGTGGAAGGCTTTAAGCACTGCCCAATGGGCCATACTAGTAGGAGCATGGAAGTCAATGGTGCTGAGAATGATTTGAACTGTGGGGCTGGCTCAAGAGGCTTCAGAGGAGACTCTCAGTATGCTGCCTAGAGACTGTTCTTGTGATACATTGGCAAATGCTTTTTGCCTTTGTCCAAGGAGTCTGCCTTAGGCTAACGTGAAGAGATCTGGATTAATTCCATGGATGGAGGAAATTTCCTAACAGCCAAGTATAGACTTTGTTGTGTGGTTACTGTGTTCATGCTTATGAAGATTTATAATGAAAAGGAGCAATCCAAGGACAAAGGGAACCCCAGGAAGTAGGGCTGAGCTAAACCCTATGTTCAAGGAGATAATCAGATTAAGAAATGGGCTTAATGGAGTGGTGAGCCCAGGGCAAGATCCCACCTGACTAAATTTCCAACTTGTAAAAAGGAATAAAAAAGAAGTTTAGAGACAGGTGTGGTGGTACACACCTTTAGTCTCAGCACTGGGAAGGCAGAGACTGGTAAGTCTGAGTTCAACACCAGTCTAGTCTAGAGCAAATTCCTGAACAACCAGGCTTCAGCAGTGTAGGAAACCATGGAAAATAGCAACATGGCGAAGATGTAATTGAGCAACAGGGCCATATTCCAGCCTCAACAAGCAGGACTTGGCAGCTTTTGCCATGTGGTTCCGGCACTTGAGTCAAGCATAGAAGAAAGGGGCTATAGAACCCCCTCCATGACTAAGTAAAGCCACTGAGGCTGGGCATGTGTCAGAGGTGTCCCCAAATGGAGGCCTAGGGAGGCCATTGTGTGAAGCTGTGAAGGTGAAGCCCGGATTGCCTTGGAGACCCCAAGATGTTGGGGATGCCAGAGCTGTGGGAAACCTGCTGAGGAGAGCTGCTGACAGGGAGAGGAACCAGCTCAAGGGAGAGAAGTGTGCTGCAGTCAACAACGCTGAAAGGAGCTGGAGACCTGAAGAGCGTTTTGACATCAGACATGGAGAGGTAGAGTCTGGAGTGTGCCCAGCTGGCGTTTGTCTTGCTTTGGTCCAGTGTCTCCTCACTACACTCCCTTCCCTGCATGTAATGTATATCCTGTGCCATTATATGTTGGAAGCACATGATTTTGTTTTTGTTTTTTTAAATGGGGGATTACATTTGGGAGATTGCATGAATTTCAGAGGAGACTTTGAATTTTAAAACATTGTTGAGACTGTGACATACTATTGGGACTTTTGAAGTTGGACTAAATCCATTTTGCATTATATGGTTACAAGCTTTTGGGGGCCAGGGTGTGGAATGTATTTGGTTCCCTGGAGTTCAAAGGGAGTGGCATTATTAGGAGGTGTGGCTTTGTTGGAGTAGATCACTCTGGAGATGGGCTTTGAGTTCTCATATATGCTCAAGCCACAACCAGGATCTCAGTTCACTTCCTGTTGCCTGCAAGATACAGAACTCTCAGCTACTTTCCAGCACTGTGTCTGCCTGAACACCAAAATATCTCACCTGAACACTCCATTAAATGTTTCCCTTTGAAAGAGTTACCATGGTCATGGTATCTCTTGACAGCAATAGAAACCCTAAGACAACCACCAATTTTTTTCTTCTTCTTTTTTTTTTTTTTTTGAGACAGGGTTTCTCTGTATTACAGTTCTGGCTGTTTTAAAACTCACTTTGTAGACCAGGCTGGCCTGGAAGTCACAGAGATCCATCTGCCCCTGCCTCCCAAGTACTGGGATTAAAGGCATTGGCTACCACCACCTGACCAATGTATTTTATAATACAAATAACTGCTTGATAAATGAAAGTTTTGGCTTGTTACCAACACATCCAAGGCATACTGCAAATAGTAAGTATAAAAGAGAAGAAATTATAGCTGCATACATTTCTCAGCGTAGGTACCAGGGGCATCAAAAATATTTAGACGGGGGAAGTTCTATGCCCTAACATTCGTGTGGCTGCCTCATTGAACAAACAATGCATGAAAACACAGCCAGTTGAATCCAATTCATTTTAAAATAAAAAGTAGTGTAATTAAAGCAGGGATAGTTTTGCCTTTGTTCCTAAAAATAATGCACATGGTACTGAGTTGTGAGGGAACTGAGGATGTGGAGCAGATGGGATTCTTGGCAGCCATTAGGCAAGCCTGACTGTTGGCAGCGGGAAGTACCTAGTGCTCTAGCATACGGTGCTCAAAATATCTCCAGCAATTAAAGAAGTGCCACCCAGAGCCTGCCAGTCAGGAGACATCTTAACTACTTTTTTTGAAGCCAAAAACAGCTCTTTTGTAACCCATGGGGCCATCCAGCCAGCTTAGGATTCACTCTGATTTGCTCATGCCAGTTTCCAATTTACAAGTTCCTGCCTAGAAATACCATGCTTGTGAGCACATTGCTGTTGCCTGATAGTGTGCTGCCAGCTGAAGAGCACATGCATAAATCATTCATTCATTCACAAATTGTACTGAACGCAGCAGTGAGTACTTTAGCATGTACAGAACAGAACTTGTCTTGAAAGCAACTTAGCATGGGGCGCTGTGAAAGCCCACAGCCCCCCTTTCTGCCCTTCTCCTATGTATCTCTTCCCTTTCCTATTCCAGCCATCCTTACAAGGGCCTAAAGGCCTCCGCTGTATGTCTGCGATGACCTCTCTCCCACCTCTGTCCCGTTCTTCGGCCCTGACTACAGAGGTGAAGTATAAAATCTCTTGGAGGGGAACAGGGTCCTTCAGAGAGCACCAAACACCTAATGCACACCCTGTGCCAGAGTAAACATAAAAGGACTCTAAACATAAAAGGACTCTCCGATACCCTTCTGAGACTAAACAATACACACAGCAATGTAACAATGACACTAGAGCGGTGGCAACTTTAAAAATTCTTACTATGCTTTTTCTCCATGTAACAGCCTGGAATCCATTCACCCTGTAGATTAGGCTGGCCCCAAACTCTGAAGTCTGCCTGCCTCTGCCTCTTGAGTGCTATGATTAACGGCATGCACCACCACTGTTCTGCATAGAATTTAAAAAGCAAAGAATGTGAAAGTTCAGGGTTAAGAAAATGTATGGTAAGAACTGTCTCCTCACATCCAGGTCACAGGCCTGTGACCTATTCTCTGCCCTGTTCCTTCCCGCACCCCCAAGTACCTGGTCAACATACCTACATGTTCCAAACTAAGCAAGCCCAACACACATTTCTTATTCCTGATTTCAATTCACAATACCTCAACCCACCCCTCCCTGCTTGTTTCCCATTACTGTGCACATCTTACCGGACTGGGCTGGGTACAGATCCCCTTCTCCGATCTCCCCATGCTGGTGCATTACCCTTAGATGAACTGCTGCAGCAGCCAAGTTAGGCTTTGTACCCCAGCCACTGGGCTTCCCATCACGTTACATACTGCAGAATCGTCTTTCTGAAGTTCAGCTTACTCACTGATTTACTCAAGAGAAAACAAACCCAAGCAAGAAACTCTTGAACTCTTTGCCTGCTGCCTCTGATCTCTGTTCATCACACACCCTTTCCAGGAGTGTTCTGGATGCAACAGAGTTGACACAGATGTAATTCAAAGGGGGCCTGTTTCCACCCTACCCAGGCAGCAGAACCTGGACACCTCGTTACATGGTTCTGGCTTCACAGTCATGAAGGACTCAGGAGTAAAGAGGTTCTGGAACCTTTCTCTGACGTTAAGGGAAGTGCGCTGCTGAGGCCAGGCATGTGGCAGGAAGTCCCTGAATGGAGGACCAGAGTGGTCATTGTGTGAAGGTGTGAAAATGAAACCTGGATTGTGTTACAGAGCCAGAGCTGTGGGGTATCTGCCAGGGAGAGCTGCACACAGGGAATGGAACCAGTCCTCTCAGCAAAGCTGGAAGAGTAGAGCCGTGCACGGCCTTTGACAGCAGACATGGAGCTACAGCTGGCTGGCTGAGTTTCAACTCCTGCTTTGGTCCAGTATTACCTCATTGTGCCAACTCTCCTCCCTTTTGAAAAGTAACATATATCCTGTGTCACTGTAGGTTGGGAATATGCTTAGAGCTCTTCAGAAGACTTTCTAAGTTGAACTTTTGAAGTTGGATTAAATGAAATGCATTTTAATACATACATACATACATACATACATACATACATCAGCTGCAATCCTATGGGGGTCAGGGGGTGGAACGTGGTGATTAGAGCGAGAATGGCCGGGTGGGCTCAGGTATTTGGGATATTCAGTTGGTAGAACTGTAGGACTGCTTGGGAAGGATTTAGAGGCTCTGGCCTTGTTGGAGGAGGTGTGTAACTAGGGGATGGGTTTTGAGATTTTGAGTATTAAAAGTCCATGCTATTCCAGATTGCCTGCCCCCTGCCCCCACCTTGTGGTAATTTCTAGATATGAAGCCTCGGATAATGCTCAGCACCACGCCTGCCTGCTGCCATGCCCCCAGTGATGGTCATGGCCTCTACCCTCGGAAACTGCGAGCCCCAGTATTTTCTTTCTGAAGTTGCCTTGAGCAGAGTGTTTTGTTATAGCAAGAGGAAAGTAACTGAGACAAACCAGCAGACCTGGGAAGCTTTTCCCCCATAACAGTTTTATCATTTTCACTTACATCAACAGCACACTGTGCTCCAAGGTCTCAAATCTCTTGCAGACGACATATAGTTATATCCCGTTTTAAAAATACAAATTCAACCAACATATGCATTTTACTGGTATTTGATCCATGAGTCAGAGAAGCAGGGAAGGGTGTATCATCAATGTGACATATTGTGAGCTGCCACAGTTTTGCTCTTTTCTGTCTCCTTTGTACTGTCTGTCTATGTGTGATATTGTCATTGCTTTCTTTGTAATTATCATCACGATTGCCTAAAGATCTTGAAATTATAGTAATCTACTTTGAATTAATAACTTCAACCACAAATCCTATCCCTGCACACCCCTGCACTTAAATGTTTTGCCTCAAATTACCTTCCTCAGTTATACGTTAACAATTACTTTAAAACTCTGCCTCACTGGGTGATGGTGGTGCACGCCTTTAACCACAGCACTCAGGAGGCAGGGACAGGCAGACCTCTGTGAGTTCAAGGACAGCCTCCAAAGCTACACAGAGAAACCCTGTCTCAAAAAAAAAAAAAAAATGCCTCTTTTACAAATGATTTACATGCCTATATTATGACACAATTCTGTATTTGCTGTACACTTACCTATACTGAGTTCAGTATTTTAATCTGGTTTTGTGTTGCTGTTTGATTCTTTTGCTCTAAGAACTCTTTTGAACTCTGTTGAACATTTCTTGGAGGATAGGTTTAGTAGTGATACACTTTTACCTTTTATCCGGGGAAATTTTAATTTCAGGGAAATTTTAATTTCTTCATTTTGAAGAGCAGTTTTCCACTGAGGAATCTGATTATTATCTAATAGCAGAAGTCTTGTACATAATGATGGCTTCCCCAGTGCTGAGATTAAGGGTGTGTACCACTGTGCCTGGCTACAATGCTTTATTTTCCTCACCATTATTGACAGAATGTTATATAACCCAGGATGGACTCCCAATCTGCTATGTGACAGAGAATGATGCTCAACTCTGACCCTCATGTGACACCATGCCCAGTACTGGGCACTGAACTCAGCCTCTGCATCCTAAGCAAGCAGTCTGCCAACTGACTTCATATAATTCTTTATTATGGCATGTTTTGGTGCTTTTAGTATTTTTTTTTTCTTTTTAGTTGGGAGTTATTTAGACTTCCTACATTCACATATATAAACTCTTATCCTAAGATTATGGGGAGTTAGTAACACTATTCAATCACTGGGTTATTTAATTAAACAAAATCTGTTAGATGCTGTGATAGATACCAAACTTGAACACTTCCGAGTTTTCTATTACTGATACTATCCACAGGTTTGTCGGCATATTTATAATTCCAGCACTCAGCAACCTAAGACAGGAAGGCTGCTATGAGTGTGAGGCCAGTCTAGGCATCACATTGAGTTCTAGAATGACCTGGGTTAAAAAGAGTCCTTCTCTAAAAAGCAGAATATAAAGTTATTTATAACCAATCACTTCTGTTCTTTCCTGAATGCATAAACCTTAAAAGGATTGTAATGAGTTCCACACTAGCCAGGGTTACACAGCAAGATGGTTTAAAATAACCAAAATAAATAAAGAGCTAATGTATCTTCTCTTTAAATGTTTTTAAGTGATGTCAACATTTTATAGTGGATATGTTTCTCTTATTGGTTGATGAATAAAGCTGTTTTGGACAATGGACAGGCAAGATGTAGCCAGGCAGAAGAATAGGCAGGACTATCAGACTAGGAGACTGTTGGGAAGAAGGGAGAGAGCCACAAGGGAGATGCCATGTAGCTGCAGAAGGAGTAATGTGTTAGAGGAGTATTATGGGTAAGCCACAGCCTCACGGCAATATATAGTTTAATGGAAATGGGTTAATAATTAAGAGAGAGAGCTATCCAATAGATTCCTGGGCTATCAGCCAAACAGTTTATAATTAATATGAGCCTCTGTGTGTTTATTTGGGACTAAAGGGTGGCAGGACAGATCAGGACAGAAAATTCCATCTACAGCGTAATTTAAGGAACTTTGAACATCTACCTCTAAGTTAAGCAACAATACCAAAGGAACTGCTAAGTCTGTCTCTACTCTCATATGGCAACCAAAAAGTGCAGGCATGCCAAAATGACATTTCTAAGATACAAAATAGGTAAAATTCTTAAAAGTTTATTTCAAAATAGTTCTTCCCAGGTTCTTCTTTTCTGTTCCACAACCTAAACATTTTCTCAAGGTAGTAATTTAGGGATAATCATAGGTCATCTGCTCTCTTCCTCCTCCTTAGCATCACTATTCTTTACTGTCTGTCCTATGTTCAGTACTGGAAAAGTCACTATTTTATATTTTGCCTGTCACTTTTAGAAGGATAAACTGGTCATGACTAGAAAAAGAAACATCACAAACTTACCAGGGAAGACAAGACAAAACAGCAAAAACAAGAGCAAAAACTCGTTATTACCCTTAAAGCAGTAAATCTGGCAGTCCCAGACTGTAGGCATCAGTGGCTCCCGAGAACTCACTAGAGATGTAAACTCCTGGGTCCTGTGTAGGTGACTCTGACAGATGCTAAAGCTTAAGGAGAAATGCTGGTATAAAATATTAAGATGCACGCAGGTTTTACATGATACATAAAAGCAAATAATAGAGTAAGTTATTTAGGGAATACAGATAGGTATTCATCATTACAAACTTTGCAACTTTTCTAGGACAATATAAGGCCGATGCTCAGAAAGTTCTGTACATACAGGAACTTGATAGGTGATAACATTTACTTTGAAGATGATAAGAAAAGTAGGCCTGGGGCTGGAGAGATGCGTCGGAGGTTATGAGCACTGGTTACTCTTCCATGGGGCCTGGGTTCAATTCCCAGCATTTACATGGTGGCTCACAGCCATCTCTAACTCTAGTGGCAGGAGCTCCAAAGCCCTGTTCTGTCTCCATGGTCACTGCATACATGTGGAACATAAACATATGTGCAGGAAAACATCAATACACATAAAATTAAATGTTTACAAGTACTCTTGTATAGTTGATGCAGAGAGACTGTGTGGATGCATGTCCTCCACCTGACCCAGTAAGATGGACTAAGGGTCTAGATGGTAAAGGAAACTCTATACCACTAGAAGAAGTAAATGTGGAAAAGAAATCTATGACTTGGGCATGAAGATTTTATTAAGAATAATGAAATCTAAGTACGATTTGATTATATGCATGTTAAATCTTTAAAAACTAAAGAAGCAAGGTACCATCAACAATGGTGACCATATTGCGGACTGGTAGATGTTTATGTCTAAAATAAGAAATTCAGGAATTGAGAGACAAGCCAGTAATGCCAGCACTAGAAAAGCTGAGGCAGGAGGATTCACAGCTCTAGCTACATTCTGATTTTGCAGACTTGCTGGGTTACATAGCAGAACTGTCTCAAGTACTCCCATGCTAAAAGTTAAGAAATCAATCTTTCAAACTTCAGATAGGAAAAAGTGAAAGAAAATGGCCAAAGAGAATAAGAAATTTCCAAAAGGTTAAACCTTAATGGGCGCTGTGACAGACAACTCCCTATTACCAACTTGGCTGGATTCAGAGTGACGAGGGAGGGAAGACACAACCCTAGGGGCGGGGCACCAGCACGGAACAGGGCTCTGTACTGAATAAAAGGTATAAAGTGAACTGAATGATGGCATTCAATTCTCTCTGCTTCGGGACTGCAGAAGCAACGTGATGACTGCCTCAAGCTCCAGCTAAGAATTCTGCAATGACCCTCAAACGTGGAGCAAAAACATGCCCTTATGCTGACTGTCACAACCAGAAGGTAACTAGTAAGGCATCTAGTATGGATACTTTCTAAACATCCCAGTAAGCAGAAGAACCAAGTTTAAATGAGTATCAGAATACAGTGCTGTGCATACATGTTTGAGTATGCTAGTCTGCCTGCACTGTGTGCATGTGTGCTCGAGTTTGCTGTTGGGTGTCTTCAACAGCTCTTCACCTTACATTCATTCATCTTTTATTTTTTGAAGTTCAGATTCTGCTAGACTAGCTGGTCAGGATGCTTCAGGGGGCTTCTGTCTTTGTCTCCTTGGTGCTGGAATTACAGGCATATGCTGCCACGCTTGGGCATTTTATGTGGGTCCGAGACCCACACCTAGGCTCTCATCTCATGTCGAAAGCATCTTTCAGACTAAGTGTCTCCCCAGCTCCTCAAAGATCATCCTGATTGGTACAATTCTCTAACTGGGGTATCGCATTTAAACAGCTACTACAAACAAAAGGTAGCTCTGCTGCCCAGTAGTGGCCAAAGTCAGTTTTGAGCATGACCGTTACTACGATTTAATAAACAGGCTTCTCATTTCTTCACAAGTCACGGATTATTATTCAAACTCTAATTCTCACAAAGAGTATAATTCTAAGTCTCACTCCACCCTCTATAGTCTTTAAGAAAACTTTGGGTATTAGTTTAAATGCAAAATTTTACTATTTTTTTTTAAACTTTTACTCTATACTACATGTTATTCCAAACCTTGACAACAAACTTTCTTATTCACCTTTCAAGAATACTCCAAAATTAAATGGAACGACAGTGGACTAAAACACTAGTACATATACATGTTGGACTCACAATATCTGAGTGAAATATGCACAGTGTATCAGAAGGAAGCCCTGGATCTGTAAAGCGTAATTCCTTTTGCAAAATTATAATCAACAATTCTGGGTTAAAGTAAGATCATTGAGAACTGTGCAATTATATCTACTTTAATTATGCTTAATAAAAGTGACTGAAAATGTGAGGTCAATGTCGACATAAAATAAAATAAAGGGACACTGAGACTTATATTAAAGAAGCTGTTTGTCATTCTTTGTTTTAGAGATTACAACACATACAAGTGAATTTTATCAAAATACAGCACATTTCTTCTACTATATTCATAAAAATCAATTCCTATGTAAATAGTACTGAAAAATCAACTAAAATGAGTTAAAATTTACAAAGAGTTGTTAAAGGGTTTCAATCAAGATTATTAAAACTATACAGTACAATACCCAATTTATAACAGCTTGAAAGAAGTGCAATATTTGAGTTCAAATATTTTTAAAAGTGCTGACTATTCTGACTAGGGATGGAAATGTTTCCAACTCATTTGTAAAAACAATGCAGGTGGTGATTTAGCTAGTCCTCTAAAAATCTCAACTAAGTCAAGGCTGAAGAAAAAAGTATAACATTAAAAATACCCAAATTATGCATCTCAAAAATTAAAAAATGAATTCAGGAACAAAAGTTTTCAGACTAGCCTCGACTAAAAACAGTTGCTGGTCTCCTATGGCACCTTCCTCTGGTCCAGATAACCAAGAATTACTTCTTTACTCCTGCATGTCATTCAAATTTTACTTGATTACATAAAACAAAAGCAAATAAAATTAATGGTTTGGATATAAACAAAATTAATAACCTCCATCATCAAATACTTGTTACAGTAACTGGAAACAAAGGCAATTGGTGGTAAAACACTATTACACCGACACATTTAGAAACCCTTTAACGACTCTGAAGTGTGGAGTTCACATTGAATGTATCTGTAGGAACAGCCCTTTATCTGAACACTTTACACACTAGTAGGCCCCGAGGGCCATCCCTTTGCTCTACAACTCCCCACAGCAATTCTCTGTCACTGTGCCAGTCTCACAGACTTGCTTTGGTTTCCTAGCTCCATGCCCACTCCACATTTCCTTTCACTTTACCAAGGCAATGCCAGGCCGAACAAAATCAAGAGTTTTTCCTGAACCTTCTGACACTTTGTATTATAGGCAACATACACCATCTTAAAACTGGCCTTTTAGTTTCATTTGCTTCTTAAAACAAAAATTATAAATTAGATCATGATGGAGTACTAATTATAAAAATTAGATTGCAAGTACCACCATTTGCTAAAGAAAAAAAAAAAATCAGGGAACTTTGTAGTAAGGGAAATGCATGGACATGCATCTACATTAGAGTTAAAAAACTTCAGTAACTAAAAAAATTAAAAATTGAATCACCAGTAGCAAATGTATATAGTCAACAGCAATGACAAGAATTAATCTTGTAGAGCTCATAAAATGCAATTATTGTCTTTTAAAAAGACACCATGTATTTTATTGCATTATTCTATTAATAAAAATACATTATCAGATAACTTTTTTTCACTGTTAGCCTCAGATTTTATAGGAAATAATGTTTTAAACTGGCCTTGGAAAGTGAACCCTCCAGCACCAACTTCATCTAGCCACTCTTCAGTATGCACATAGCAAAAGCCAACACTTCAAATCTCTTACCCACATGGAAAAAAAGTAGTTCGGCAGAAGAAACATTAATACCAGTTGGATAAAAATAAGGGCACAAAAGCTATGAGATAGATAGCTCTGCCATCTGTCTCTGAGCTACAATCAAGGCTAACTATTGCCTTGTGTACAGTCAGTCATGTGTATGAAATCCAAAAATAAACCTACAATCTATACAAAAACAACATAGTTTTGTTTTTGTAGCCTTGATTTGCTAAGTTTAAAAACCTAACAACAAATTTCATATGATATGAATTCAACAGTCTTTTATCTTCTGTACAGTGGTTCTTCCCTTCTAACCACAAGCTCCATTATTTCAGTAATGTACAAGTTCCAAGCCAACTGTCTGAGTTCTTCTTTATATATAAAAATAAGCAAAGCAAAATAGTCATTTCCCCCACAAGTGTCTTCCAATAAATCTTCCTCTTTTTTTTTTTTTGTCTATAGTGCTTATGAAGAAACTTCTCGTACAATGATGAGTTCTACTGTGTTCTGGAAAGTTTTTAACAAGGACACTGCTTGTCCGTGTTCAATGTTGATAAAACTGTAGCCGTTAGCCTAGAAGAAAGAGGAAAAAACTTTTAGGAAAAATCTTAGAAATACATTTGCATTTCTAGTTGTAAATTTCTGACAACCTGTAAGAAAAAACCAGTCTAGCAATTTAAAACAACACTGGCTGATGCGATGACTTGGAGAGTAAGGCCATTTGACTCCGTGTTGGAAGTCTGAGGACCAACATCACAGAAGGAAGAAACTGACAGCCTCAAGTTGTTCTCAGACCTCTACACTCGTGTGTGTGCATATACATACATAAAGTTAAAAACATACAGATTGATGGAACCTACATTCGTCTCCCTACAGAAATAACCCAGGAACTTGTATTTTGTTCTAGTTATTAGATGATTCTTCATGCTTTGACTGCATGTGTCTGTCTGCCTGGTACCCAAGGAGGCCAGAAGAGGGTGTTCAATGCCCTGGAACTGGAGTTACTGTTGTTTCTGGGAAGCCAGCTGGATCCTCTGGAAGAATAGAAAATACTCTTCATCACTGAACCATCTCTTCAACCCCTCAGGTAATTCTAACACAGTGGTCCAATGTTGGGGAGCACATGCCAAGACAGGATCAGATAGGGTGTTGTGTGTATGTGTCATGGTACACCCAGGCCTACCAAGCTACAAGGGTAACTGAAGGCAGCATCTAGACTTCCCTCACTGGAGCCATTGTTTCAAGGCCACCATATATATGGGCTAATTAGCAATTATGGAGTCCTTTCATTTTTAAAGAGAACACTAGAGATTAAAGACAACACTATAGATTCTTTATCTTATTTCAGAGGATTGAAAATCCAGGAATGTTGGGATAGAAATATAACTCCTTGTCACAAAACTGAAACCATAGATTCTGATATTATTCAGAAAAATATGTCTGTGAGTGTGGGGGATATTTACAGAGGGAAAATAATGTTGTGGAATATTTGTTTAACTAGGCAAAGGTTTGTTACATTTGTTTCCGTTGAGGAATATTACTTTACCTATGTAAAGATGTGTTACATTTTTATTTTGCACTTGTTTAATTATTTAAAGATGTGTTGCTGTTTCGCCTTGCCTGCCTAAGGTACCCTACTGGTGTGATAAAAAGCTGAATGGCCAATAGCCAGACAATAGAGGGATAGATAGGGCTGGTGGGCAGAGAAAATAAGAAGGAAGAGGAACCTAGGCTCCCGGGGAGGGGAAGAGAGAGAGAATGAGGGAAAGAGAGGGAGCCAGCCAGACACAGAGTATGACATACAGAAAGAAAGGTAAAAAGTCCTGAGGCAAAATGTACATGAAGAGAAATAGGTTAAACGAGCCTAAGCTAAATAAAACAGATCATAACTAGTAAGTCTTGGTGTCATGGGTTGGAAGCTGCTTGGCGGCCCAGAAGAAAGCCTGTTATAAAATAAAAGTGAATACTAAAGACAATGTGGCGAGTGTGATCACTTTTGCTGCACAGTTCCTGTGAGTTTTCTGAGTTTGAAATTATTTAAAAATCAAAGCCTTTAAAACTGTGTCATCGTGAATTTGCATGCTATCCTTTGAATCACTGCAATCTCACTGTAGGTACGGCGGCGGCAGGCACTGAGTTAACATTGAAAAGGGCTGAGCAAGGATTCCATCTGGGGTGGTCTGCACTTTCAGCTACTAAACGCTAAGGGCGCTATCATTTTTGGTTTGAAGGTTACTTCTTATTGTTATTTGAACTAACAAGAAAATAGGAAGAAGGAAGTAGACTATCCTTGTGTACAAAGAGAATGCCATACTGCAAGTACTTAAGTAAAGTAAGTTACTGAAGTAACACAGGGAGGGAGCGGAAATACAAAATGAGTTTCTCAGATTCTGAAATTTTACTATTTGATATATAATGACATCTCACCTCTAAATCAGTAAAAATGGAACATTCTGAAATTTAAAACAAAATGATCTATTAAACATATAAGCATGATTTTCAAAGTTTAAAGCAGAAACATAAAACTCTACAACATTACAAAGCACTGTAAAATAAAATTATTGTAAATTAAAAGAAAATTTTAAAAAGGTTGATTTAATTACCTGAATGATTTTATCCCCTGGTTGTAGTAACTTTGATGCTGGTCCTTCAGGCTGTACCCTTGTTACAAATATACCCTTTAATGAACAATCACAAAAAATAATTATTTAAGGCCAAACTACAAATCGATAGCATGACTCGGGAGCAAGGGAAACCTTTTTCAGTACTATGCAAATACTTGAACATGGTGGGAACCGTCTCCTGACTTTTTGGAGTACCACTCTGACAGGCCAATATACTTTCTGCCTCTAGTAATTCTGTCTTTAGCAATGCAATGAAATCACTTCTACAGACTTTTGGAGAAGCGGTACCAAAACTAAAAATCACCTGGTAATATCATCAATATTCACATTTTTTTGGTTAAATTCTTCCCTTCAAACAACATGGAGTAAGCAAAAAAAAAAAACAAAAAACAAAAAAAAAAAACCCAAAAGTAATAAAAGGGATGAGAGTCCTATATATTTACATTACATTTTCACCTAGTAAGTATGGGGTTAATAAATGAAACCTTATGAGTGTTGAAGGATATAAAAGACAAAAACTTACATCATCATCAGGCCTGAAAGGGTTTCCTCTACCCCCGACACCTCCTGATATGCTAAATCCAAGTTCTGGATCCTTCTCTATTCTTACTCGAATCTGATTTAATATAAAAATATAGGAAATATTACTATACCAGAGAAATTACAGAATATCATCCACATTTAAATACTGGTGAATTAATTAAGTTCAAGCAGAATATACAAAGCATCATCAAAACTAAACATTTAGGTAGGTGAGGTGACACAACACAGAACACCATGTTAATGAGTTAGTGAGTTAAATGCACGTGGGATTACACAGTGTGGCTCCCGACTTTACTCATCACTAGTCAATCAACCGACATTGGCCAGCACAGGTTTTAACAGCATTGTGCATACCTTCAGAACATGTACACACACTGCCATCCTTTTCATTTAATTTCCCTTAAATTACATGCAGTCTTTCCCTACTGTCTTGTGTCATAAGATACTTATGGCTTTGGGAAATCAGCCCTTCATTCCTTCTATCTGTGTATATGCTTCAGGGGAGTAAGGGTTTTAAGATCATACACTACTGTAAAATAAGAGACGCAGAAAAGTTTCTTTTCTTGAGACAGAGTCTCACCATGTAAGCCCTGACTGGCCTGGAAACTGCAATGTAGACCAGGCGGGCTTGAACTCAAAAGATCTTCCTGTCTTTAGCTCCTAAGTATTGGCTTGCTTTAAAAAAAAAAAAACAAAAACAAAAAAACAAAACACAGGCTATCACAACTGCCCAGGCTAGCCTGAATTGTCTAGTGCATCCAAGCCTGGCCTTGCATACACCACCCTCCAGACCCAGACTCAGACTTCAAGGTGCTGGCTCAGCAGGTTATAGAAGCTGAATTTCTGTTACAGGATGTTCCTGTTTACCACAGACTTGGTCAAAACAAAATGTGATCAACACTGAGGGCGTAAATGTTATCATTACATAAACATGTAGTGTAGAAATTATGACCTCTATGTCTTAAAGATCAAACTCTCAATGTGGCCTGGAGACTATTAGCTGAATTTCCCAATCTAAAAGCTGAGACCAATGTAGAACAGGACCACTTCATTTTAATGCTCTACTTTTCAGTCTAAAAAGAAAACCTGCTGGAACACTACCAATCCATTTTGGACAAGCAGCTGCCTTAGAATTTAAAAACACCACACCCCCAACACTAAATCCTATGTCACATGATCATAAAAACAAGTTAAAGACTACAAAGTCTTAATTAACACTTTATAGAAAACTAACCTTTATAAATTTAAAACAAAATGGTAAAAGCTACTGTTAAGATTCCATATGAATATATTGCTATTCACCTGTAAGAATATATGGAAAGTTTAGTTTCATATTTCACACAGTCTGATCACTCTTACCTCTTGCTTTGACAGCTCTTGGCCTTGTCTAGGAGAACAATGGGGATGTGTATATGGAGGCTGGTGGGCCACTTTCAGCATCAGATAATCAATGAGTTGTTCTCTAGAGGGATGCCTTGCCACAGATGCCTGAGGGGGGTGATGTATTTGACTATAATTTGCCTGAGGCCTGAGAGGCTGGCCCATCTGTCCATTACTCAAAGGCATCTAAGAAAAACATGAATTATCTTAAAAATGACCAGTAATAATGTCTTTTTATAAGTACCTGTATATTCATCTTGAAGCAATACAAATGCACTAGAGTTTTAATATACAACATTAAATACTGAGTTACTCACTATATTCTTCTAATTTTAAACCTTTCAAAAGAAACAAAGTTATTAATGTCTTAATTATAAACTTGTTTGAATGTTTACTGATTGAATCTATCAGCACCTTCGAATGAAGGGCTCATCTATATTATAATTAATTGCTTTTCTGTTAGATATTAATGTTACACTTACCAATGTTAAAAGTAGGAAACAAGTATATCGAAAAAGTTTAACTACTGGTATACAAAAACAAATTTTTTATGCTAAAAAAAAAAAAAATCAAGCTTATGTTAGCCTATTAGTAGGGTATACTATTCTCATACCAAATTGTAATATACATGCACAAAAGGCATATGTAATTATGTTTTACCTCGAGGGGGGAAAAAAAGGTAATTCAGGAAAGTAGTTTTTTCTAAAATTTAATGTTTTTTTTTAAATTTTATTTCTTCCTTTTCAGAAGTAACAAGTCAATTCAGTTATCTACATAGAAATTAAGTTATTTGTTCTTTATTATGTGTGCATTATCAGTAATTTTCAAGCTCTCTAAGCATTAATTCTATGGAATATTAAAAAATACAAGACTTAAAACAATGATGTTCTACTTCATTTCCCAAACAAACAAACAAACAAACAAACAAAAAAGATCCACTGCAAAGTTTTTGAGATTATTAGTTTGCTAGTAAGGAGCTACCTTTAATATCTCCCATCTATTAAGAAATGGAACCTGAATTTTAGACTCAGGATTAGTTTTGTAGTAAATAGCTTATTCTACTCTATAAAGACTCTAGCTAAAAAGAAGCTACATTCATATAAATGTTCACATATAAAAAGACTTTTATATAGAAGAGGGAATAAATGCTTCCATTATTCAATCATTTAAATTTTGTTATTGGTTAACAGAGAAGAATTTCTGTCCAAAAGGAAATTAGCAAAAAACAAAAATTTCCTTAAAAATTATCCAAAAATAGATGTTTGGCAAAGTTTCAGAACTGTATGCTATGAACTTGCATCTTGCTAAAGACACAATAAGGTTTGGTGTCTTAGGAAGAAAACTATTCTCTAAAAAGTAGGCGCATGCACACCATGACATATGTAAAGATCAGACAGCCACTTTCTGGAGTCTGTTCTCTTTCCACTGTGTAGGCTCCAAAGACTGACCTCATGTTGTCAGACTCAAGGACAACCGCCTTTACCCGCTGAACTATTGTTCTTGCTTCACCCTCCCTGACCTTGAAGCCCATGCTGGCTTCAAACTCTTGATCTTCCAGCTGTGGGTTTTAAGTGCTAGGACAGAGACATATGCTACCACACTGAGCACATCCTATTCTTAAAAGCTGCTGACACCTGTCTATTTGGTTATGTCTAAATCAGTATTAAACATAGAACTATATATATTATGTTATGTTTAGCTGATGCCTTGTGAAATAATAAAGAAGGGTTAAAAACTAAGCTGTAAGGTGCATGTTAAAAAGAAAAAGAAACTGAATGACAGCTTTGAATTGAAAGGAAAGGGATAAAATAAATAAGCATGTATGAGCGTACTTATTAGATGGCTAGATGCCTACCCTCAAGAGCAACTTAGAAGTTGTAGATAACAAATATGACTCATAATTACTATACCTCGTTACATTAGAGGCATGCAATTGGTTAAAACAAAAATAGCTGAGAGAGAGAGAGTAAGAATTACCTCTGGCACTGCCACAAATTAATCTATCTGTAAGTTTTTACCCACAAAATGCTAAAACATACATAGGTCACCTCTTCTACTATATACAAAGGTCTTTCAAAATGATTTCTAATTTTATATTTTCAAATATTTTTAATTAACAGTAAAATATTGTAGGATGTACAATTTAAAATGACAAAGTCATCACCTAACTCTCCAAATAGGTTTATTATGAAGAATGCCAAAAAGTCCTTGATTCAAATGCTAAAATAAGCAAGCAATGTAACTATAAATAGCTTCAATAGTGTGAAAAATCATGGAATAAACTGAGAAGCAGCAGAGTCAAATTCTATCTTGTATTTATGAGTCATTTAAAAATTATCCTAGATAATGAAAGCAAGAAAGGCCTTATAAAATACTTCCAAAGTACACATGAGATTTCAAATTCAATCACAGAAAACCATAGTAAGCTCAGAGACACTGCTTTGTTTACTGGCTGTGAGCACCTACTTTCATCAGGCTGTCTGGAAGATCTCTGTGACTAAGTGCACCTGGTGAGCAGTTCTGCTCTCCTGAAATCAATCTATCATCTTGGCAAGAATCTCCTGGGCTGGATGTCTGGGGATGCTTCAAATGAGGAAGGAAAAAAGTAAACAAATAATATATTTTAAGATGTGAAACAAAACGATGATGATGCACGAAAGAAGATTAAGAAAGAAATACTGCTAGTTGCAGAATGAGGAAGACTCAAGTCAGTTTCTTTAGCTTCCTTCAAAGGTACATGGCAGAACATTTGTTCCTGTAACGTGTAAAACAACTTATAAAGACAGACATTTTATGGGCTTTCCTCTTAGTTTTATTTACACTCATAATTTAATACCTTTAGTCCGTAACTGGAGACAGTGGTTAAAGCTAATTCTCTCCAATTTTAAAAGCAACTAGTATATTATTGTTAAGAACTAGAGAGAGTGGATTTTTTTTTTTTTTTTGATTAAAAGAAAATGAACTGGTATTACTTTGATTTCATACTACCCAGAACATCCCTTGATGACAATCAGACAATCATGTCAATACCAGTAAACCTACTGTATAAAACTAGATGTATTGTAATTCTGTCACATTAATATTGGCTCAATATTTCAAAGGCACTGTTTTAAAGAAACACTTTTAAAATTAACTAATTCAGATTTCCATATGCTAAGTATTTGCTCATTCAGTTTAACTTAATGATAACCTTAGAGGAAAAAGACTAAATGTCATTATTCCTGATTACTTATTATTATAAATATGATGGGAATAAAACATCTATAATTCACCATAAGTTTACTGAAAGCACACCTAATTTAGAAAATAAAGCATTGTGTTTTATTGTTACATTCAATCGGTCAAAACAGTATATGCTTAGCATTAAAACGTAAATTTTATACTGAAAATCAACTCAAAACACGCTCCATTTTAATATACCATGCAACACATACAATTGTAAGGATTTGTAATTTAATCTTAAAAAATAGTATTTGCAATAGAACTATCATGTGTAGTTAGTTGCTAGTTCAAAGTATGGCTTGGCAGTTTTTGGTGTGATTTGATCTAATTTTGTCTACTAACAGTATGTACTTCATTTTTCTTCTCTTCTTGTGATATACATTTAGAATATGTGGCCATCAACACAACTCAGAGCTAGAAACTTAAACTCAAGCCTGACCAGACAACTATGCTTATGCACACTTTAAAAACAGCGAGCATATCAGGAATGAAAAACTAAAATTCAAAGTCTGTATAGACTTTAAGTCTAAGAAAAATAAAGGCAAAATATTACTGTAAAATAAAATTGGGAAGAACAATTGATCTAGACGAGCATGTCAATAAGAGCCACCCATGGTCTGCTGAAAAGACAGGCTGGCTCAGCGGTCATTCTTTTCTTCTTCTAAACTAAGAAGCCCCGTGACATTGCTGCTACACAGCAAAGATACCAAACTAGGAGATAATGGAGAAGAGGCAGGGATGAAGGTAGAATGGGTCTGAGGAACAAATGAAGAGCGTAGGACAACCAAAGAATCAAAATGGAAATAAACTACCAGAAGGTTGTGGAGAAGAAAGGTCTTTTGGGGCAGAAGGGGACATTTATTTAGACCTGTGTGCTGCCACCCTAAGTCCTTCCTGAGCCACAACAGACTTGCTTTGTTCACTCTTAGCGTCCTTGTAACTTACTCTTAAACTTTTACTAGACAGTAAATCTTTCACCACCTATAACCATGATGGAATGTGTTTAACCAAGATTTGGATATTTCCTTTCTGCTGGTACTTTTACAACTTCTCCAGTGTCACATTTAGTCATATTCAGTAAAATATGATTAAACTTTGGTACACACAGTACTTTTTATTAGCTAATTCTTAATTACTGGACTTATAAATTATAACACCTGGCTAAATCATTAACCTGTGACCAAAGAAATTGGAGACAGAAGTTGTAGAACTAAGCCATAAAGAACCCAGAAAATACAGAGTTCTAACTTATAGAACCTTTCCCCCTAGAAATGTGAAAATGCTTAGTTTCTGAATGTTCTCATGTGTGTGCTAAAAGGACTAGCCTACTGAGGTACTCACTCGAAACATGTGCCCACCAGAGCCTCTTCCGTCTGCAACACTCAGGGCAAGGCTGCCCTGGCTGCCATGCAGATCCCTAGAGCTGCCATAGTGAGAGCTGCTTACAGCAGTGAGAGTGGAATTAAAGGACCTTGACAGCACACTCTGAATAAACAAACAGTAGATTGACAGCAGATTAGTGTAGCATGCAAATTCCACAAGACTTGTTATGCACACAGATTTACTTACAAGTAACCCCACCCATACCACGAACAAGCCTCATGCAACAGTGAATTCAGAGCCAGGAAGAAACTGATACATACAGCTACATAACAACATGCATACACATAAAGAACATGTATAATCATATCATAATGTTTAATCACATACTTAAGAACCAAAGAAGTACAGTAGGCATATGTTTATATAAAGGTGTATATAAGCAGATTTCTCGCCTTCAGGTGAATTTACCAACAACCAGTATCTTCAAGTCAAATGAATTTCTAAAGGAACTATTTAATTCAACAGGAATTCTCTTACTAAATAACATCGACATTTAAACATACATGCAAAATGTCTTTGGGATAAATACTTGGTTATCAGTCATTTTCATTCTGTCAAAAACTTATTTTCCACATTTTGAAAAATATCTTAAATTGTAGGATATAACTTTTAAAAACATTGTGTTAAGTTTTGTGTATGTACATGTGTCTGTGCACACCTGTATGAGTGCCCAGTGTGTGAGTGCCGATGGAGCCAGAAGAGGACATCAGGCCACCTGGAGTTATATAAAAGGTTGTGAGCCATTTGTCATGGCCCTGGGGACAAAGCCTGAATCCTCTGTAGAATGTCAGTCATTCTATAACTACCAAGCAATTCTACAAAAACCATGTATCAACAAAAAATTTCCACTCAAATAAATAGCTACTGCATTTTGGAGTGAGAGGTAGCCCAATGCTAGTATCTACTCTTCCACAGTAGGGGATTTCATGAAGACCCCTGTATTTCACCCAAGTACTAAAGATGCACAATGTGGGTTGGGCTTGATGGCTAAAATACAGAAACCACTTTTTAGGCATGGACTGTTACTAAAATAGAGAAATGAAATAACAAGCATTTATATATTACTCTTAGAAAACACATACCTTATCTAGATTTTGAAGTTGATAACTAGTATCAAGAAACAACACAGACTTCCAAGAGGAAAAAAGGTCTATAAAATTACTACTACTCCTTAGTTATTTTGTTGATCCTAAAGTAATGATTTTTAACATGTTAACTGGATTAAATACTAGGCACAATGTCCTAGGCACTGTTGTTCAATACTGCAGATGGTTTTCTACCAGCAAGAAAACAAGGATGAGAACATACTTCAGGGTTAGCCAGACCCTAGAAGACAGGTTCTCAATCCTCCTACTGTTGCGACCCTTTGATACAGGTCCTCATTATTGTGGTGACCCATAACCATAAAATTATTTTCATTGCTACTTCATAGCTGTACTTTTGCTACTGTTATGATTCAACTATGAAAGAAAAAGGGTTGGCTTGCCTTGAACTCACTGAGAGCCACATGCCTCTGCCTCCAGAGTGCTGGGACTAAAGGTGTGCACCACTAGCATTCAACTTAATTTCTTTTCAAATTTCCCTTGTTAGTTTAATTAAATCAGTGGTGAAGTCTTCAAAGTAAAATCTGTTTTATGTGTTTGAATTCCTAGTGCAGTTTTTTTTTTTTTTTTTTTTTTTGTGGATAAAGGGAGGGTTATAACTAAAAGGTCACAAACCCATATGCTTTGATAAACTATTATCTACTGTACAAAGCAGAAAATTCTAACATCTAATTTCCCAAGCTGCCTCCTCATGAACTATACATGTACGCATGTATGTGCACATGTACAAGTGTGTAAGGAAGGGACTGGGTCCTTTTCTAGCCTCCAACATCTTGAACTAATTCTTTTGAGTTTACAGACTAAATCTTGTTGCTACTAAACTAGCTAATTAACAGTGACATTACAAAGTACTTATATTGCCTATATGTATGCTACTATTCTTACATCTAATGAAAAACAGACTACAGCATAAAGTAGTTTCTACAAATAAAAAAGGCAACTTTCAGAATCTTATTTAATCCTTTTAGAACATTCCTGAACACAAGAAAATAAAGTACAACTTTGTTATTATAATAAAGGCTACAAATAATTGCATGCCCTATTATCACATCAAATTCAATTAACTCAAAGCAAAGTAAATTATAGCTTGCCAAACCTCTTTCTCTCTCCTTCCCTCCCTCTCTCTCTTTGTGACATTTAAACATTTTTTTTAAATTACATTAAAGTGTCTTTCAAGTTAATCTCTACAAAAACCCTATTAGGTAAAGGTATGAATCATCAATTCATGCTGAATACATTTGCCTGGTTAATCCTAAAATGCCTCTTTTATCATTATCAATTCATCACAAAAAAAAAAAAAATAGCTGCCTATAATTTACTATACCACACTGAAAATTTCCTCCTGGGCTTTACAAATTACTGCCACATAAAATAGACTATCCTGGGCCAGTTACTTCATTGTCCTGACCCTAAAATTCCTTCATAAATGTGGTGATATAAAGAACTGCAGGCAACTGAGGTGCTCTTCCCTAGGGAAGAGCACACAACTGGTTGTCCAGTACCAAATAGTCAGCCCTGAAAACACACTTACAAGTAACATTATTATGAACTGAGCGGGTTCTATTTAACGAACATGTGTACACATCTATGCTATAGTAACAAGTTAAAAAGGACATAGGTTTGGAAGAGTGGGAAGCGTATATGGGAGAGTTTGAAGGGAGGAACAGGAAGGGAAAATTATCATTGTATATATAATAATCTCAAAAAAAATGTTGTAATGTGGTAGGAGCATCTTAAGGTTGTGTGAAAGTTTAGAACTCTTTTACAGTGATAGCTATACTATGCCTCCAGTACTGTATAAGCAGTAGTAAACTTGTTGGGACATTCTGTTTCTGTAACTCAACCCTATCAGATTTTCTCAAAAATAAATCACTAATTCAGCCAAGGTGAAGGTTTTGTCTTTCCCTGTTCTCAGCCATTTCTACCTGAGAAAAATTGTTCGTTTTTGAGGCAGGGTATCACATAGCTCCAGGCAGACCTTGGAATACTACTGTCTCCACACCACCCTGTACCAGAGAGTACAGAGGGCCACAGCTGGTGAGAAAATTTTCACTATCTCTCCCCTTCCCTCCCTCCATTCAGCCATGGATTTGAATTCAGTCTTCCAGTCTCCTTTCTTACAAGTCTTCCATTTCATTAATCCACTGAATTAATTTCAGGATATAACTATAAAACAACTGCCATATAGTTTTTAAGACAGTGTGTATCAAATTTCTAAATACATATTTTATGCAATAGAAAACAAAAGCTAAAAGGCACCTTCAACAATAAGCTAGAAGCTACTTGCTTCATATTTATGGAAGTCCACACACATCTCTATCAAACAGAATAGTGGGAGAATAATCCACTTATGATATAAACTAAACCAATTAAAAAACCTTCCTCTGTACCAGCAACCCCTCCTTTATCTCCGGTAATAATGGAATTCCCAAGAGCCACTTATGCAAATCACAAACCCTCAAGTTTTGTCCCTTACCCACAGTAACTTGTTACAGGAAAACTCAATTAGAAACAAAATTTGTGGATATCTACTTCACAGGTCTCTTGAATTCATTCCTGTATCTCAGTCCTGTTGATAAACATTTCATTCATTCTCACCCAAGTGTTTGAAATGTCTTCTTTGACATAGCTTTTACTTCTAAGATACACAAGTTTATTATAGAGCCATGTTCCTCCTCATCTCAGCTTAAGAAATTTTCACATGGTTCCTCCTCCCTCTCTTCGAGTGGACTCTGGGAGCTCAGCCCAGTGCTTAGGTGTGGGTCTCTCCATCTGCCTCCATCAGTTACTGGGTGAAAGTTCTATGATGACAATCAGGGTGGTCATTAATCTGACCAGTGCAGGAGGAAGGCCAGTTCAGGTACCCTCTCTACTTTTGCTAGGAGTCTTAGCTGGAGGCATCCTTGTGGATTCCTGGGTATTTCCCTGCACCAGATTTCTCCCTAACCCCATAATGGCTCCCTCTATCAAGACTTCTTTGCTGCCCCTCCCCCAACTCAACCATACTGTTTACTCAAGCTCCTCCTCGTTTGTTATCTAGCTTCTCAAGGGTTATGAACTGTATCCACTTATGAGTGAGTACACAGAATGTTTCTCTTTCTGGGTCTGGGTCACCTCACTCAAGATGTTTTCTTCTAGTTTCATCCATTTGTCTGCAAATTTCAAGAGGTCACTGTATTTTTACCGTTGAGTAATTCTCCACTGTGTAAATGTACCATACTTTCTTTATCCTTTCTTCAGGTGAGGGGCATCTTGGTTGTTTCCAGGTAAACTCACAGACTCTAGACTGATAGCTGGGGAACCTGCAAAGGACCAAACTAGACACTCTGAATGTGGGTGACAGTTCTGTGGCTTGGGCAGTCTGTGGGGCCACTGCCAGTGGGACCAGGATTTATCCCTAGTGCCTGAACTGACTTTCTGGAGCCCATTCATTCCCTATGGACAGATAACTTGCTCAGCCTTGATACAGGGGGAGGGGCTTGGTCCTGCCTCAACTTGTTATGTCAGACTTTGCTGACTCCCCATGGGAGGCCCCACCCTTACTGAGGAGCAGATGGGGAGTTGTCTAGGGGGAAGGGTGGGGGAGAGGAGGAACTGGTTGGTATGTAAAACAAATTTTTAAATAAGTAAAAAAAGACTTGTCCAAATTCCCAACAATATGAACACAAATTCAAACAGTCTCGACAATGTGTTAGAGTTATAGCAAACAGAAAAGATGATGTAGCCACAGCTGACAGATGTTAGCTACAAAACTAACATTACAGGCTGAGATTTAATATACTGAAGAGAAGGTAGTAATCATACTTTGTGCAGTTTTTTTCTTAAAAAATTCAAGGAATTTAGAAACAATGGACTAGATATGTTCAGCTGTATTTAAGATACATTATGTATTTAATAAGGACAGAAATGGTAATTTTTAAAATAAAATCCAGAGAAATGTATGAAGTTGGGTCTTTGGACGGAAGTGGGAAGGGGAAACAAAGTCTTCCTATGTAGTCTAGGCTGGCTTCAAACTGGTGATCTCCTGCAGCCACCTAACTACTGCACTTACAGTTGTGTGACACCACACCTGGCTTAAAGATTCTATTTTATACATTTGGGCCACATTACAATGTACCCTTTCAAAAGACACAGATTTACATACAGGGTTATGAGATAAATACAAGCATTAGTTATTTCACCAAAATTTCCAAGTTGCACCATAGCCACAAAAACACTCACTGAGTTGTTCAAGTACATTAGAAATGCAATCCAGGAAAGTCAAGAGTAAATGCCATGCCAGAGTCATCTGTGTCAGTGACGATGTTAGTTCATTTAATATCGACTGCAGAAAAAGGTTTTTGATGAAATATCTACACTTAGAAATATATTTTGTTATTTTAGTAATTATACAGTAAACTGGTATTTTCCTACAATATTTACATAACCACCTGGTAATGATCCATTCAGAAAACACTGCACATGGCTGTGCATAAGTATTGTATATAGTATGGGTGCACAGGCTAACGAGACACACAGGCATAGAAACTACAGACCACCAGAGACTTCAAGGAGAAGGAAGCTTGCACAACCACTCTCTGTCCCGGCTGAAGTTTAAAATACAGAACTCTGTTTCCAGCAACAGGGAAAAATGCCTCAATTGTAAGTAGATAATAATTCAGACTGTCTTATGAATCATTTCAAAGGAAAATAAAATCATAAAGAATTTGAAACAGAAAAAAACTCACGTTCAATTACCTTTTCTAACTTTTTGGCCTCAATATGTCGAAGTACTTGTTCTCGCCAGTCATGAGGAACTTTACTTTTTCCTGGAGGATCTAATAAAGAATGTTCAGAACCAACCCTTGCATTTGGTCTTTTTGAAGGACTAGTCCGTGAGTAATTGAAATCACTAACTGACATAGTTCTCTCTGGTATTTCACTAACAGAGGGGCGGGCACTCTGAGGCCTGGAAGTATTTGGGCCATCGATGCTGTATGCCCGTGCAGAAAGAGGTCTCTGCGACCCTGACATCACTGGCGTTCTTCCCACTGAATGTAATTCTCTATATGATAAATAATCTCCTTCAGAAATCTGAGTACGCCTCGTGAGACCAGGATCACCAAGATTTATAGAAGCTGTTGAAGACACACTACTCTGTCGCTGAACGGCAGTCCGAGTTCCTGCTGGAACCAGCCGGTCACTCGGGGAGATAGCCCACATTTCTCCGTGTCTGGCTGGAGCAAGTCTCTGATGTAAATGGTATGCAGTATTGGCTCTGACATTGTTATGGTTAGAGAAATTCATGTTGGCAGAATGCTTCATGTAACTGTGATTCTCTGCGCTCTCTGATCTAGGAAGTCGCTGAGGAGGAAAACTGACAGGCTCTATTTGTGAATTCTGTTTAGGGTGCCACCAAGTGTCCTTGGCCCCAGCAGCGCCACTGTGTTGGATATTATATTGCGGAGGACCATATAGCTGAGGTGTGGACTGTGGCCCGGTTACTGTGGGGGCTCTCATTAAATCTGGATCTTCAGGGTTATGATTGGAATCAAACTTGAAAACGGCCTTTGTAGCTGACATTAAGTCAGAAGACGAGGAAGACGCCGGGAAGGCCTGCAGCGGCTGGTCATACAGCAGTGTGGCAGACTTGCTCCTCACTATGTTTTTCCCGTCCACGGCGGGTGCGATTTTAACTGCTGCACTTGGCGGCTGAGGGGCATCATCACCAAGGATGTCATAGATCTTTAAGCCTCCAGTCTCCATGTTAGTTATACTGTAAGATTTCACAACAGATCCGCCTGGACCACTTTTCTGAGGGGAGAGGTCTTCAATGCTTTTAGAAATACCCACGTCAGCAGAAGAACTGGAGTTCTGTGGTTCAATCCTACCAGAAGACTGTGGAAATTCCTCAGAAAGACCATTTATCTTGTTTATGGATTCCAAATTTGGATACTTATTTCCATTTTCTGTATGATGAGCTTCACTTTTAGGATGAATATTTAAAAAGCCTTTTCCAAGCACTATATCCTGTGCCTTTGATCTTTCCATTATTTCTGGCTGGAACATATTATTTGTCACAAGTTTATTAAGATTCATGTTGATATGGTCTAACTGGTGAGATTCATCAGATGTGGCTTTTGAGTCATCTTTTTCAATCAGAACTAATCGCTCTTCAATATTCAAATCATACTCAGGCAACTTAAAATCCTTTTTATCATTAACTTTGAATTTTTCTTCTGGTGAATTGTTTAAAATATCTCCATTTTGTAAAAGGCTGTTAAAATTTTCATCTTCTTGCCTAAAATACAAGAATTTTATGAGAATGTAATAAAGACAAGCTCTCTTGGTAACAGAGAGTCATTAATAACTATTTGATATGTAGCTAACACAAGTTAAAAGAATTGATGGGACTGTAGATGAAGGCCTTAATTATAATATACAAGTATCAAAACATACTATAACCTATTGATATGTACAAGTTTTGTGTTTTTACACCAAAACATCACTATAACCTATTGGTATGTAGAAGTTATCAATAATGTCAAGACCAATGCTGTGAAATAATCCTTTTGTAGAATGTAAAGATTTGTCATTCAAATTGGTCTAATAAAAAGCTGACTGGTCCATTCCCAGGCAGGAAGCACAGGCAGACAGCTAAGCTAAGGGTCCTGGGAGGAAGACGGGTGGTCAGAGGGGACATCAGTGAAAGCACAGGAAGCAGCACGGTTAGCTGAGGACAAGCCATGAGCCGCAGGGCAGAGGGCAGTGAGAGACGGGGTCCATTCAAAATGTAAGAACTAGCTAGAGACAAGCCTGAGTTATTGGTCAAGGATTTTATTAATCAGAATTAACACTGAGTCTTCATGTCGGCTGGAAGCAACTGCCAGGACACAGGAAAACCCTGCCTACAGATTAATTTACATCAATATGCTCAATCTAACTTGTTATAGAATGGGTTATTAGGGCTAAGCTAAGAACAAGAACAGAATAGTGTATCTTCTATGTCATTTCAAAATGTCCTAAAATTTAAATGCTTCAAGGTGGGTAAGTTACACTGAGATTCAGACAGTAACTTGAGTGACTTTATAAGTAAACAGCACAGGACAATTTGCAAGTAATTCTGAAGCTTTACATTAACGGCATCAATAATAGGCTACCATTCTTAATAAATAGTAATTAAATCCAAATATAAACAACTAAGTTAAATTAAAACAAATAACTGCACAAACATATAAGTTTACAAAGGGATCAAAGAGAAACTACATAATCATTACTCTGTGGTACAATGTATTTGGCAAATATTTCATAAATGTGTCATTCTAAAACTACAGAAAATATCTTATTTCTACTTGGTGGTACAGAACAAATATAGCTAGTCCTTGGCACTCACTACACAAAAAATTACAGTTTATTATTTTAAAAGTATATGAAAGGTACTGCTATACTCCTTCGTTCACACCCTTACTTTGTTATACAAAAGGATGATTTATACCACACTACTTTCCAACAATAACATTAGGAAAGTCTTATAATTCAACAAATTAAGCATTTTTAACATATAAGGAATTATAAAATTGGTATTTTACTAAGCCTATAGCATAAAATCAAGAAAACAGATTATGTAATAGCTGAACTTATACTCAGGCAGGAAATTAGTATTCTTTTTACAGTAACAATTTTTGCTTAAATATGTCTGCAACTATACAACGGTGTAACTCTAGTCCTGGGTTAAAATATATGTAAAACCAGCATGTGCTTCAGTCGTGGCCTAAATCCTACCCTCAAGCAGAACTTCTAGCCAACAGACTGAATCTACAGTGGAATGACACTGTCTTGTTTTAATCTTACTCTGACAACCAAGTTTCTTTCCTTCTTCTTTGTTCGTTTTTTTCCCCTTCAAGACAAGGTTTCTCTGTGTAGCTTAGCTCTGTAGACCAGACTGGCCTTGAACTCACAGAGATCCTCCTGGCTTTTAAACTTATATTAAAACCTAGGGTAAAAGACTTTAGTTTTCTCTCAAAAGAGCTTTCCTTCAAAACTGAGGCCAATATATAGTATCAAACAAGAGTATCTGAATGAACCCTCCAATGCCAGCTCTCTAGAATGACCCACCATTCAATGGTGGTCTGAATGAGAAATGCCCCCACAGGCTCATGTATGGGGACACTTGGTCTCTAGTTTATGATGCTTGGGGGGAAACTTTATGGCGTGGGGCTTTGCTGAAAGAAGTCCGTTACTGGGGACTAGCGTTAATAGTTGATGCCTCATTTCCAATGTCCTCTCTGCTTTCTAGCTATGGTTGGGGATACGATCTCTCAGTTGGCTGCTGCCATGACTCCCACCATTAAAATCTCTCCCTTAGAAACCATAAAAATACAAGCAAACTCTTTTTCCCATGCATCAAGTTTGGTCATGGTATTTTATCATAGCAACTGAAAGAAGCTAAGCTGGCACTATGGAGTAGGGTCACTGCTGTAAAGAACATGACCAGGTTGCTTTTGGAGGAATGTGGAGGACTGCTGAAGGTGGTAACTCAAGTGTAAGTAGTAGAAACCTGGAGACGCAGTGCTGACAGTACTGAGGATGGGAGAAGTCCTGCTCAAGAGGCTTGATGGAAGCAAAAACTATCTCAGCAACCGTGCTACAGGTCATTCGTTGAAATGCTGGCAAAGAATGTGGCTGCCTTCTCTGTTTTAAGAACTTGTCTGACGCTAAAGTATATAATACCCAGCTATGTGCACCCTTTATTCCAGTACATGGGAGGCTAGGCAAGTTCAAGGCTAACCAGGGCTATGTGGTGAGACTGTCTAAAAACAAGAAAAAGTAATGCTCTAATTTCTTTGGGGCATAAAATTTCAAGGCAGCATAATGTTGAGTCTTTGGTACAGTTACCATATATTACTCTTTATACAAGCCTATAATGAAAAATGGCAAATAGAACAAAAGATGAAAAATGTACAGTCTAGAGTGGACAGAACACTAAGAATCTTAATATTACAGCCAACACAAGTGCTAGAAAAGGTAATGTAACTAACTGTTCTATAGATGTCACTATTAGGGACAGATGCCACACTCAGGGCAAGGCCACACTCAGCTGATGCAAAGAGCTGATGAACAGAGCCTAGAATTTCCTGCTCTAAGAAAGCAATTGTGTATCCATATAAAAGAAGATGCTAATGTGGGGTGAGGCATCATCTTAAGCTGCAGTTTAACTTGCCAATGTTATCCATGGCATGAAAATGCAAAGATGAGGTGGCCATGGATTCCTCCTACATGGTTTCAGAGAGCCATCGAGGAAAGGCAAAGTCTGGCAAGCTGCTGTGAAAGGGCCTTGAGAGGCCACTGCATGAAACATTGAAAGCAAAGTCTGGGTTGCAGTAGAAACTACAAACTGTTAAGAGACACCAGAGTCATGAGACATCTGCCAAGAGCTGATTACAAAGAGATGTACACAGAGAGATGCATGCACAGGTCACAAACCTAAGTGGGCAGAACTTGACATTGGAGGTGGAGCTGTAGGATTTGGAGTTCGCTCTGCTGGGTGTTGGTCTTGCTTTGGTTCAGTACTCCCTCACTCTGTCCTCATTCCTCCCTTTTGGAATGGCATTATATATTCCATGCCACAGTATGCTGGAAGCATAGTTTTGTTTTTAATCTTGTATTTTGGGATGGTCTCAGAAGAGCCTTCACACTTTTGAACAGTGTTAAGATTGTTAAAGACCATGAGATATTTTAACACTATCTAAATGCTGTGGGCATGACCTATGGGGGGCAGGGAACGGAGCACTGCTCGAGGGAGTGGGCTGGAGAATCTATAGCCTTCACCCCGCTTTCAGTTTGCTTTCTCTGCTTTTTGCACGTGACATGTGGGAGGTGTGTGATCACTCAGCTTCCTCTTCCAGCTGCCTGCTGCCATGCCTTCTCACCATTAAAGACTCTCCCTCTGAAACTGTAAGCCAAATACACCATTTCTTCCATAAGCTTTTGGTCATGGAGTTTTATCAAAGCAACAGAATGTAATTTACATGATTTCTAAGGATAGATAAAAGTAACTCTTTCAATCTGAACTTCTCAAACTGGCTGTTTATATGTTATAACCCAGAAACATTTGTTTGTTCACTTTACCTAGAGATTAAGAATCTACTGTATTTGCTGTTTCTTTTTCAACTAAAAGAGGTATTTTAAAACAGAACTGTATAACCACTACTCAACCAATCAGTTTCAAAATGGAAAAAATATATTGCTTAAACCATTTGTATAGTATTTGTGAAACTGTTTATGTATAGTCCTGTATTTATTATTTGTATTATTATTTCTATTTATTATATAAGTAAAAAATCTTACTAGAATGTTCACAAACCTGATTTTGGAGTTACTATCAATAGGAGCTTGTTTCACTGGAGAACAGAGTGAGGTGTCTTGACTACTGTCAGTATTAAGAGAAACTGAATCAGACATCCGAGATGGAGAAGAGCAATTGCTGTTATTCTGATTGCTATTGTGTGTGACTTCATCTGATAAAGAATCTGTATCCTTCGCATCATCTGAAACAACAATAAATATTTAAGAGCAATAATAAACTCACTAAGAATTTATGCAAGCTTTTGTAATGATTCTATGTACAAGGTGATAGTAGATAAGATAATCAGAGGCATGTCTGAAAATTAAAACAAAAAATTAAAGAATTTTAAAGTTGTGGTATCATTTTTTAAAGCAATCAAAGATAAGGGTACCTAATATTTAATTTAGCTTACTGACAAAATGATGGACAGTTTTCAAAGGCTACCAATTCATTTTGGTGAATGTTCTTTCTATTTTAAAAACTTGTAATAAAAATACACTTAATTGTTCATATCCTTCCTATAGTTTTTCTAATTTAGAAATTATTTCATATACATTTGGAATTTTTTCAATCTATTTTGATAATAAAATTGATCAATGTAATAATACACAAATAAAATCAAGGATTTTCAAAGGTCAGCTCCCTTATTTCTTACAAATGTTTAAAGACTTATTTTTATATGTATGTCTATGTGTGTATGTGCATTTGAGTGAAATGTCTAGAGTGGTCAGAGGTATCATTTCCCTTGGAGCTGAAGTTACAAAGTGAGCCACCCAACGTGAGTACTGGGAACCAACCACGGGTCCTCTACATTTCTCCAATCTCAAAGAACTGCTTATAAAGTGGTAATCTCTTAATATGTGAGGTGGCTCCTTACCTAACAATGGAAAACAAAAACCTGTAGTTACACTCCATTAAAGCAGAAACGTAAAAATTAGTTTTGAATACAATCATAAAAAAAGGCTCTTTTTGAAAAATTCAATTCCAAGCAAATCAAGAAACTAGTATATCCAGACATAGCCATAGAGCAGCATATGGATTAAAGGCAGGTTTACTGTTCTTACTAGCATGGCTCAAATGTCTAGACATCCCAACCTCAAGGTACTTGAGTATTGGTTTCTTAATTAATAAAATTACCATTATATTGCCTCTGGAGTTCTTTTTATGGGCTATTAGGACACCCAACTCTTTAGCACAGTAGTACCTAAGTAACTAAAGTACTCAATAGTTTCTAAATACCATTATAAGCCACCATGGAGTTTCATTATTGTTACCCAGACGTCAACATTCTGGGTAAACATTTGGTAGCGATGATGCAAAGTCAGTCAAGCACTAGCTGTATGAGGTATGTGACAAGACTGGTGTTCGTTACAACTCCATTTCTAAGAATCTAACATTATCCTATGTGAAAATTAGTTGACAAAAACTGGGGAGGAGGGATCAATACCATTCTTTAAAAAAATGGAAATAAGAACAACATTTTGGACAGCAGTTTTAAATTTTGTTTTCAAAAATTTCAATAATGTGACATTCAATAAAATATACTCCCGCGGAACTGACACATGGATTTAGGTAATTTCTACTGTTAATGCTTTCCCCTTCAACATCTAACCTTTTTTGCTATTACTAAGTGCTACAACTTTGGGCTGGTTAATTGAGGATTCAATTAATGGGGGTCGCATCTCTGCCATTTTCATTTCTTCATCAGAAGAAAGTTCTTCAGATTCCTAGTTTAAAGAAAAAGAGGGAAATATGAAAGTTAAATTGTGGACTTTTTAAATGAATAAATATACTATAAAAACATCACAGGGAAAACAGTCTATTACTAAGAACATGTACAAATCTGCTTTATAATAGTTGACAAAATCTGCATGAGTTAACTTTTTCAGTTACAGCAATGAAACTACAGCAGTTACTAACAACATAATAAAATATGTAAATGGTATCATTTTTGGAGCTACATTAGTAGTTACTATGTGCCAGAGCTATACGAGGTTAGAGGTAAACAAAAATGATCAAAACATAGTCCTGTCTTTGAAAAATCCAATTTACAGAGTCTCTCACTAATTGTCAAGTTTAGTCTCTCAAGTAGACTAGGCTTCTAAAATATCTTCTAGAATGGACTGCTATCAATGTGAACTAAAACATGTATACTTATTTTGAAAGCAGGATTGTTACTGTCCATGTTTATTATAACCAATATGCCACAGATTACCTACTACTGAGTAGTGTCAGAAATGATAATGACTTGCCAACTACTATTAACAGGAAGATTTTAATATCACATGGTATGCATATAGTATCAGATTTCATTAGCTAAATCATTCCTAGGGACTAAGATAAAATTAAAGCAAATTCTTTACAAAACTTGTTCCCCTATAAAAGAAAAAATAATACTAAGGAATTTTATGTCTTCATAAATGTCATCATAAAGGTATGAACAATGGAGATGTCTCGGCAATTAAGAGCACTTGTTGCTCTTGCAGAGGACACTGGTTTGTTTCCCAGCACCTACATGGCAGCTCCTGCTGTTGGCACACAAAAATACTGTCTATTTTAATAAAACAGTTTGCCAATTTCTACACATCTTTAAATATGTATTTATTTTATTGTGTATTCTTATGGTGTTTTGGGTTTTTGCCTGTATGTATATCTGTGTACCATGTGTGTGCAATGCCAATGAAAGCCAGAAAAGGGTATTGGAGCTTCTAGAACAGGAGTTAAGAGAAAACCAGAGCCACTATGGAGTTCCAGCTAGGCAAGGTAATTCACACCCATTAATCCAGCATGCAGGAGGCTAATACAGGAGGGATTCCACAAGTTATATTGATGTGGGCTGCACAGTGAGCTCCAAACCATCTGGGGCAACAAACTGAGATCTAGTCTCAAAAAGTCTGGAGTTCCATATATGTTTAGCAATCTCATTTACACCTGAGACATACATTCAATAGATTATTATTCAGCCATAGGAATAATATGTAGTACTTGAGAGATATCAGATAATGAAACTCAAGACAATATGCTAAGTAAAAGAAACTATATAAGACCACATATTAGGCCAGTGAGATGGCTTAGTGGGCACTTGACAGTATTTTAAAAAACGTATTAAGTGTGTGATTTCATTTATACAAAATACCAAGAATAGGCAAACCTGTATAGACAAAGTTGGTATTAGTTGCTTAGAGTTGAGGGAACAAAAAGTATGAGATTACTTTTTCCTGCTGAGGTTATAAAAGTATTCTGCAATTAACTGTGGAATGGTGTTACAACTTTGTAATTGTATAAACTGCTGGATTATATACTTTGATACAGTAAACTGTGTAGGGTTTGAGATATCACTCAATAAAGCCTTTAAAAAAGATCTATAGTTTTTACTTACTCAATATGAGAAATTATAACTGTTCTCAGACACTGAACAAGAGTAACATAGCCAATGATAAATGCTTACATAAGCTAAATGACCGAGTGTAGCCAGCCATTTTCTGTTATTCTGTCTGTCTGTCTGTTTTCTAGGTCAGTGCTCTACCAATCACCTACATCTTTTCATTTGATGTTACAGAAATAAAAGCAAGGTCTGGGGATGCTGAGAGGTAGAACATGGGCCTGTTACCAACAATGAAGTTGAGTTTAATGCCCATCCCCACAAAAAATAAAAAGCAATTTTAATTACTGATTTTATAGAACACATCATAACATCATAATCCAAATTACCTACTAGTAATTTACTCACAAATACAAAAAAATTAAGTTTAAAGTGATGAGTGATATTTTAGCAGAGTGAAAAATTTCAAGGACTGCATATTTTCTGCAATCATACTATTAGACAACAATGAGATACCGAATTGGAAACTCTCATGACTGTCAGAATGAAGTCATACCTCAAAAACATCATCATGGTTAACAATATGCTTCAGGTCCCCAGACACTTTCCTATTCCCAATCACTGGTAAATTACCAGGGTTGGTCTCAGGTTCAGGTTCACTCATCTTCTGTACAGAATTCATGTATTTTTCTCTTTCATCGAGTTGGCTTTTCATTGTAGTACTTTCTGAAATCTAAATAAAAGATAAAGACCTCATATTATATGTTCTGTGTCTGTTTTTTTAATTAAGTATTACATAAAATTTAAGTAATACATCAGTTTTCAATTCTAAATTTCATTAAAGAGACTGTGGCCAAGTGGTGGTGGCACACACCTTTAGCCCCAGCAACCAGGAGGCAGAGGAGGCGGATCTCTGTGCGTTTGGGGCCAGTGAGGGCTGTTTCAGAAACCCTGTCTCGTCTCAAAAAACTAAAGGAAGGAAGGAAGGAAGGAAGGAAGGAAGGAAGGAAGGAAGGAAGGAAGGAAGGAAGGAGGAAGGAAGGAAGGAAGGAAGGAAGGAAGGAAGGAAGGAAGGGAGAAAAGAAACTGTGAACATGTAAAATTAGACTCAAATATAAAATGTTCATTTGGAGGGCAGATGGCCTATAGAAAGCCATGATTATATTAAAATACACAATTTAGGCAAAGTTACTTTCCCTCTAGAAGACTGGTGTCAAGTGAGTTAATAAATAATCATTTTTGCCTGCTATGAAATGCACTGTGACTCTAATGACTAATAAATAATCACTTTTGCCTGCTATGGAATGCACTATGACTCCAATGACACAACTTTTATCTGGTCACAGCAGCACTGAGAAAAGTTTTGAAACATTTCAAGGAAATGTCACATGTCTGCAATAGCAATTAATTGAAAATTAGAATAAAGTGGATCAGTATCATTAAAATAGGAGGGAAGGAGGGAAGAGTATTTTCAGAAGAACTCCCTCCCTGACAATCATTTTATCTTGTTATTTGTTCAGTTAATGACATTTTAAAGGCCATCTTAACACTATCCTGATAAACTGGACATTCTTTAGCCAGAGAACCAAGAGGCTAGCAGCTGGGGAATTCAAAATAAGCCACATGAGAACAAAACTACAAATTAAGTAATATATAATTAAAACCATCCCACTAATTGTCTCAATTTTTAGATAACTTCAAACCCTTTACGTCATTACTTGGAGTTGAGATTCTGACCTTCACACCCATATCCTTATTTACAACTTGCTGATCTTCATGTTTCGTGTCTCTCCCAGACTCCTCATTCCTCTCTTCATCTTTTAATCTATGTACAATGGTTTGAACAGTCTTGACCATATTCTTAAGCTCATCTGGGTATGGTGTTGGGTATCTCTTCAAGTTTCCCTCCTACAGAAATAAGAGAAACATGAAGTATTAGTATTTCTAACGTCAATCTCAGAACTTAATGTATAATCCATCTGAACTTCTGGACACCTGGTCATGTCCAGGTAAAGACAGATGATGGATTTATAAATTTCTGTTCTCTCATTCACACACACACACACACACTTCAAGTCCAGTTGTTTTACTTTTCCCTTTTTCCCAGTGCTGGAGACCAAACTCTGGGCTTTTACATGACAGGGAAGATTTCCACCAGTGAGTTATAGCTCTCCTCAAAATGTTCCTTTTAATGGCACTTTTATACTGCCCTGGAAATATTTTTCACGAGTGAAATAATTTGGTTCAGTAAGTGCTTTGAGGGTATGCAGTGAAGCCCGCGCTCCTGGAGTAAAGACGAGCACTCACCCTGGGGGGTGCCTCCCTCTCATCTTTGTCTTCGTCACATTCGAACGCCACCTGGGCCCGCTGTTTCCTCTGTTCTTCCCACAGTGCAGGGTTAAAGCTTTCATTATCTGATATGAACATAACTAGAAGAAAGTAAAAGGAAAATGACTATATTTTACAATAATCACAGAAAACTGTCAGTTACACCATAACCTGCATTATGTTTTTGGTTGTGAGCCTAGCCTTTAACGGCTGAGCCATCTCTCCAGCCCCCCCTGCATTATAGAATGTCTATGGCAGTGAAAAAGGCAAATGTAGGTGAGTCACTATGAGTTTGAAGAATTCTAGGTCAGCCATGACTACGTTTTGAAACCCTTTCTCCACAAAAAATAATTCCTCAACCTAGGCTGAAGCAAGTGGTTCTACTTAGCTCTAACAGCACCTGTTTCATAGATTGACAAAATCAGAGTAATAAGCACAATGTGAACAATGTGAACCATACTTTCAAATGGCATAAAACTAAAACTGAACAGTAATATTCACTGTCTGATTCATCTACTTCTTAGAAGTACTGGGAGTTTAAAAAAAAGGAGATATTTCCTTGAAGTTCAAAGGAAAGTCATCATCTTGATAATACTACTCTAGCTTTTTTTACACATAAAGGTTGGAGAACGTCTTGCAGAATCAGTTACCTCCTCCCATCGAGAGGATTACAGGGATCACATTTAAGTCATCAGACTTGGGGGCAAGCTCTTCCCTGCTGATTCCACTCTGCACCTCAACTTCCATAGTTTCTAATCTGAGATGTGAGTACATTATATTCATGTACACCTATGGTGAGATACTTTAAGGGCAAATGAACTCCAAGGAAACCCAAGAGTTTTTTGATTAATTCATGCACTACAAATTTCCAATAATATAGCCCTTTCTACCTACAAAAAAAAAAAAAAAAAAAAAAAAAAGGCAAAATAACACCAATCCTGGCATAATACTGCTACTTCTGCTCTTTCTGTCAGAATTTGAACAGCATTTCCTTATCTAGACAATTACCCTTTAAAAGAAGGAATCAGAATAGAAAGTAAGCTCAAACAGAGGCTGGATAAAGGCCAGGTGGATCTAAATCATGAAAATAGGAGACAGCAAAAAGAAGAGATCAAGGCATTTATACCTGTGGTTGCAAACACAGTTTAGACATCTTAGAAAAGGTGCTAGCAGGAACCCTTCAGAAAATGACCGGAGAGGAAATACTCTAAACTTTATGAGCCTGAAGCAAACTGATGACATAATGTGTATAGTGGAAGGCAGTTGTAAATATAAGAAGTTACAGGTATAAATTAACTTTATTCAAAGTCATTCAAACTGCCGATTTTAAGGACAGATTTAAAGAAAAGATTAGAAATAACTAAACAGATCAAAACTTTAACCCATTTAACTTGTATTTCTATAATGTGACAAACAGAACACTATCATCTTTGTAAGAAGTAAGACTTGCTTTGATAAGGTTATTGTTTCATAGGTATTTTTTGAAATACTTATTTACAAATAGCAAATGCTATTCAGGCTCTGTGTTGAAATCTAAGTTAGGTTTTTGATATGTCACATGCAAATAATTCCATTTAAAAGTCTGTAATTAAAGCTCTAAGAATAAACTAAAAAAATATATCTCTTTTCCATGTATTTAAATCTACTTCCAACCATATTATTTACCAAAATGATAAAATGTACAACTATATCCATAACAAAATAGTGTACTTATTTTTAAACTATCAGTACGGAATGAAATATTGTGCTGACTAGTTTTATGTCAACTTGCCACAAGATAGAGTCACTTGGGGAATTTAAAAAATGTCCCCACCAGATAGGATTATGGTGCATTTTTGTTTTTGGTTGATGACTGGTCCCACCCCTGGGCTGGTGGTACTAGATGTTATAAGAAAGCAGGATAAAGAAGCCATCAGGAGGCTAGCCAGTAAGCAACATCCTCCACCACCCCTGCTTTAGCTTCTGCCTCAAGCTCCTGGCCTGAATTTCCTCAGTAATGAAGGGTGAACTGCGTGTAAGCTGAAATAAACCCTTCCCTCATCAAGTTGGTTTTGGCTATCATGTTTTATTACAGCAGTAGAAACTCTACAACACAAGTATATAAAAATTCTGCATGTTAGAAATTAAGTTTAGCCAGGCAGTTGTGTCATAAGCCTTTAATTCCAGCACCGGGGAGGCAGAGGCAGGCAGATCTCTGAGTATGAATGAGGCCAGCCTGATCAACAGAGCTAGTTCCAAGATAGCCAGGGCTACACCGATAAATGGGCAAATACTACTTATAGTACCAAAAAAGCAGTATGGAGAATGATAGCAAATATTTGACTATGTCAACAAAGCATTTGTTTGTCTGCTCTTATTCATCAGAAGTCACCTCAATTGTTCATCTTTCCTTATCTCTGAAGATTTGTGAAAATATGAAATAGTACTAAGAATTGCTCTAAATATGAAATGTCTCCCACAGGCTCACATTCTGAGTAGTTGGTCTCTACGTGGTAGTGTTCTGGGAGTCTGTGAAAATTGTAGGGCTGGGCTTGTGCTGGGGAGAAGGGTATGCCTCTAAGGGTAACACCGGGTACCTAACCTCTTCCTCTGCTTCTGTGACTCCTTGAGGGGAACTGCTCTGGATCTATTCTACCCTCTTAAGATGAAATGAGACCACTAAAGCTATGAACTAAGATAAACCTTTCTTTTCTTTTTTCTCCTGTTCTGCAGTCGTGACAATGTAAAAAGAAGGTGTGATCTCATAACTAATATCAGCTACACAATATGATCAAGTTATAGTACTTAAAAACATTTGCAAGGAAAAACATGAAATGATGTTTTAGTTGAGAGAAGAGAATATTCTCATGTCCTATTCACAGATTGACATACTATTTCAGTATGTCAGGGCTACATAATAAAATATTCCTTTTACTAGCACTCAAGTATAGACTAGAAGTAGTCAGACAGTACTTAAGTAACTGACTGGTTCAAATGGAACTGCTAAAGTAATTTAAAGATGAGGAAATGGAAGCTTATCCACTTAATTTCCCATGGCATATTTGATTTTTATATGTATGTGTTTTCTACCTGCATGTATGTCTGGGTACTACATGTATGCTTGAGGCCCACCGAGTCCAGAAGAGGTTATCAGATACCCTAGAGCTGGAGTTACGGACAATTAAAAGCTGCCAATTGGCTGCTGAAAATAGAACCTGGGTCCTCTGGAAGAACAGAAAACGCTCTTACCCCTGTACACTTTTCCAGCCCCTCATGGAATATTTCATGTGTTAAGACTAACCATAGACTTAAACTTTTAACATTAATTCAGCAGTGACTATAGAGTATAGCTTCACAGATGGCCTTGATCGAGTGTATGGACTCCAAGGGTATCACATGCAATAGAACAAACCATTTCCTGGTGTAGTACTTGTAATCACACAATACTTCACAAGCATTCCTAACGTTTAGTTAAGGGTGATTTGAAGGAATGCTACAATTGACAACATTATCAATGTAACTGATATAGAAAACACAATACATTTTCACACCACTAAATTCAACTCATAGATGTTACTTATCCAACTATTTTCTGAAAACTTTCTGATCAATTTTCCAAACTCCCAATGAAGTAATAAAAAGTTCTGGAGCTAAATATCCTCTTGGCATTTAAATAAGGAGAAGGGGAGAAGTCTTCAATGCCTACCATCTTCTGTCCTGGGTTGCTGAGGGAACATGTAGTTAGTAAGCACCATTTTCTTAGTCTCTGAATCAGTTTCTTTTTGAAGAGGTATCAGGGGTTTGGACTAGGGAAAGAAAATAAATGGTTAATTTTCAATAAACCTAAAGGAAATAGCTATCTAACAACCCCTACAAATAACCACCCACTAATTTTACAAAATATCAAGATTCGGGTTACAAAAACAAAATTGTATATATACAAAATAGCATTTTGAGCATTCATTTGAAACCACACAGGCAAATTTAATATACACTAATTATCACTGAAACGTTTATAAAATATTTCAGTATGCCAAGAACAGCTATAACCTATAAATTATCAACTACACAATGATTTTACTAATAAGATTTTAAACATTTTCCCATTTTATGTTATTTTGATGTCTCTAGTATTTCCTTTAGCAAAAATGCTTTTTAAGGGAAAACCACTTAGAATGTTTAAACTAGTCATCCACATGTTCACTCTAGCAATGCATACGCTAAAACCGCTTCTCTACCATCTCCATCGATGGTGCCAACACAGTACCTGGACTTAATGCTGTCCTCTCCAGTGTCTTCCTTCTAACGGCTTACAAATAGTGTCAACCTCTTTCCTAGTACAACCGACTCTCATTTTCAGGACACTCACCTAAAACTATACCACCAAGAGCCTTAAGTGACTCAGGGTAGGTAGGGATGAACCAGTCTTCTCTACTATATAACCTTTCAGCTCACTCTTGTGAAAACCTAATTCCATCCTGAAATCTTACTCCCAAATATTTAAAAATTTTGTGACCTTCACCTGGTTAAAAACTAAACTGTCCTATACTTTTAAAATATTCTGACAATTTACTTGACTTCCTTAAATAATGGAATTGGTAACCCTACTCTTTCCTAAAGATCTGCTTCCTTGAACTCTCAAACACAGGTTGATTTTTCTTTCATACAGTTTTCTACAAGCAGGACAGAGATGACAGTATTTACAATGTTCTAAAAGCTCACCCTGGTCTATCTTCGAATGTAAATTTCCAAGCCTGCATATCATCCTGCTTTCTAAATTCAACCTCCTTATTTACCCACCAATCCCCTCCACCCCCCATAATGATTATCTCCAGGTGGAGCACAGTTAATTAAAAATTTCAAAATATTCCAGTATCTGAAAACACTGAGCACTGACATGATTGTCACAAGTAGAATAAGGCACATCTGACCTCAAAAGAAAGTTTATGCTAAAAATACAAAAAATTAATTTAAAATGCTACCTGAAATTACTTTCAGGATATGTAAGTAATATATGAAATGTTAATAAAGTTTATAATTAAATTTTGATTCCTAGTTCATTATTTGTGAATATTAAAAGAAAATTCTGGGAGGCAGAGGTAGGTGGATTTCTGTGAGTTTAAGGCCAGACAGATCTACAGAGATAGTTCCAGGACAGCCAGGGCTGTTAGACAGGGAAACCCTATCTTAAAAACCAAACAACAACAACAACAAAATCCAAAAATCTCCAAAATATCTTATCCCAAGTACATCAAATAAGGGATATTCAATCTGCATTCCTTCCTCTCTCATACCAAGTATTTCCACAGTCATAGGTAATCCAACAGATAGAAAATATAAATAGCATATACTTTTGTCCCAGTAGTTTCTTAGTGTGTAAAAAAGCAGCCTCCCTTTAAATGGCAATATCAAAATTATCTAGGACATTTTTAAAAACCAATTTTCTTGAAAGTATTCTGCTTTATCCTTTAAACAATCCACTCCATATGTCAAAACCAACATATTTTGAAATGGGTGAATTAAATGGCACATGAACTATACTTCATAAAAATTATCATCATTACTATTTATAGAGTACATGGACAGAGGAAAAAATAGTTTTTCAAGCTTTTCCCATACCTTGAATGCTTAACTACCGACCTTTAATCATATTTAATTTCAAATACTCATTCAGTTCTCTTGTTATAAGACTCAGGACATCACCTATTAGTATTATTCCTCTGAAATCTAAAATCACTCATTCATCAAATACTTACTAACATTTTATATGGAAGCTCTAAGCTCTGACAGAGCAAAAACCAAGTATCTACACTGACTTCTGGAGTCTGCAGTATGTAAGAGTGATGAAATGCCTAACAAAACCAGCCTCTACAATAAGCGCAATCACAGGCTGACGCATGCGGTGCAGGGTACTAGCGAGCATGCGTGCATTCAGTTACTGCTGCCTCGGACAGACAAGACAGCATTTCTGAGGTTTAAGATGAGGAAAGGAAAAGAAGAGGTAGGTAGGGCAAAGACTGTTATCAACGAGAACTCGTGTGGTGGAAAGAATGAATGTAAGAGGTAATGAGACCTCCAGGCCTGTGGCATGCAGAAAACCCACCAGCATTTCTTTCATGGAGGACAGTGCAGCTTAAGATTGAGAGCCCACGAGGTAACAGCATTGGAGTAATACAGGGCTAAAAGAGCAGGCAGTAACAGGAGGCAGAGACCCAGTACAAAGTTTGTCAACAATCTGAGTCAGCACCCCCAATTTCTCAATTTCTAATTGTGTAGTAGCTATACCTTTTCTTTTCTTTCTTTCTTTCTTTTTTTTTTCTTTTTCTTTTTCTTTTTAAGGCAAAAACAAGGTGTAGTGCTTGGCTAGTACACAGGAGGCTCTGGGTCTGAATCCTAGTATTGGGATGAGGGTTGAAGCTGAGTATGGTAATCGCAGCACTCTACAGACTCAGACGAGATGATTTTGAGTTCAAGGCCAGCCTGAGCTACATAGCAAAACTTTATCTCAGGAACAAAACTGGGGTGAATGGACCTCAAAAGAGATGAAAATAATTTCAATTTAATCTTACTTTAAAATCAAAAATTTTAGCATGAAATCCAAAATAAAAATTATGGATGCAAAATTCACAGTTTTTTTTCAATGATCACACTATGCATCTTTGGATTAACTACGTATGACACTATGGGGTTTTGTACTGTACAGAGCAGGTCTACATGAAACATGAAACACATACACTTGGTGATGTACAGGGTGTTAGAAGTTAGATTATACTCCTGTGTGTCTGTGACTTCATAAAACATTTCTCAGTGAGCTAAGGATCCCAGGAACCATTTGGAACAGAAGATTGTATGCTGTTTTAGAGATAGAGCTTATTATGAGATAGTCAATGTTAGACAGATACTGGGCCATAGGTACGATTCAGGCTAAAGACACTGTTAGAAATAATGAGGGTGTGGAAAGTAACTTGGAGGACAGTTAACAGAGAGTAAAAGTAGATCATCGTCATGTAAGCCACTGAGAGAAGAACCAGACCTGGAAAGCAGCCTGAGAGCCCTCAAGGAAGCACTGGGACCAGGCAGTGACAGCAGGCAACTCTCCAAATCTATCACCTACCCTTCTCCCATGCCTGCTAGTCACCTCAGAGCTGCTCACTTCTTCACATTCAATTCAATGGGCTCCTGTTCTGACTATGTGGTAACATTTAATTTCAAACCACCCTCTTCTCAGCAACCAAGATCTCCTTCCTGTGATATCCTCCTCTTACACCTGGGCATTCAAGGGTTGTATTCAAGGGTCAGGCATAAAGATGCACACCTTTAGTCCCTGCATGTACAAGGCAGAGGCAGAGGGAGGAGGAGCTCAACTAATTAGACATCAGCCTGGCGATATAGCAAGTTCCAGGCCAGCCAAGGCTACATAGTGACCCTTGACTCAAAACTCCAAGTAAAATACAATATTTGTATCAAAAAACTGAGCAAAGCAGTATCACTCCACTTATTTCCTTTTCCTACTACTATTTACTACACTCTTGCTGACTCCCATCACTATAAACTTATAACATTGTTCTCAATACTCCAGATAAGAAACCAGTCTAATGGGGCTGGAAAAACAGCTCAGAAGTTAACAGCTCTTGCACAAGACCTGGGTTTGGTTCCCAGCTCCCACACAGCAGCTTACGACCACCTGTAACTCTAATCCTAGGGGATCCTGAGCCCTCTTCTGACTTTCTCAGGCACCACACACACGTATACATGCAGGCAAAACACTTAAAGACACAAAATACATCAATCTTTAAGAAAGCAGAAATTATCTTGTGTCCACCAGTGAATGATTGGATGAGGATGGTGTAACACATAATGAAATACAAGTGAGCTTTTAAAGAAAAGGGTATCTTGTCATTTAAAACAACATAAATGAATCTGGAATACATTATGCTAACTGAAATAACCCCATACAGAAAGATAACTATCACATGATGTCATGGAAAGAGGAAAACTCTCGGAAAAGAGATTAAAACATTAATTAACTAGGGCTAGGGCTGGGAGTGAATTGGGATACACTGTTTCAAGTGCACAGAACTGATAGGAAGAATAAACTCAAGAGCTCTACTGTGGGCTACAGCATTTTTTAGACAGAAACATTGTAACATTCAAAATTGCCGAGAGAAAAGATTTTATGTGAACTCAAAATAGAAATGACAGTGGTAGTGATACAGTGAAGAAGCCGAGTGAATGGACTGGAGTCTGATTTCCTGATCTATGTATTTCAATGGGCTTGGAAACTTGCTGAAATACACAAAAGTTATTGCTTACTTATATCTGTGTTAAAAACTGCTTCTAAACATGTATTTCTTCATATATACAAAAATATATTTTTACATGCGAACCAAGGTATAACTGCTCTTAAGTGCTACTATAAAAATTAAGGGGTATAATTATACAACACAATTGGAATCCCAGCCAAATACACTAGGTCAGAATGCCTACCTGATTATCTGAGAGCCACATCGCTGTCAACTGTTGTAGCTTTGTAAAGCTAAAAGGCAAATTCTTTAACCTAAATGGAAAAAGACAAACAAAAATTATACTAAAAAATTAGAATATTCCAAATGACTAAAAGATTGCACAGAAGTGCAGCTCAGTGGTGTATAGCATGGACCCTGTCTTACTACCTCCTAGTATCACAAAAATAATGCTACATATTGGTATATGCAGGTAAGATAAAACAAAAAGCAAAGCCAAATGCATACTTTTATGTAGGAGAAAGAACAAAACCATTATCTAGTTTTAAAAACATAATTCTCTGATTTTATTCAGCAGATAAAAAAAGAATAACCTACTAAATAATGATAATTCAAAACAAAACAAAACAAAACAAAACATTATATGTACCAGCCCCAAAGGAGGTTGTATTTCCTGAGGATTCTAAACAATGAAAGACTTGAAAAGTAATCTCTGGGGCTGGAGAGATGGGTCAGAGTTTAAGAGCACTGGCTGCTCTTCCAGAGGTCCTGAGTTCAATTCCCACCACCCACATGGTGGCTGGCAACCACCTGTAATGAGATCTGGTGCCCTCTCCTGGCCTGCAAGGGTACATGCAGGAGTAAGGATGTATACTAATAAATGCATTAAAAAAAAAAAAAAAAAAAAAAAAAAGATATCTCCAATGTTAGTATAAAAACACTCCAGATGTATGACTACTTTATTCCAGGACAGGCACATTTAACCTGTCCAATATGAGTTTTTTACTATGCAGAAAAAGACAAATATGCTAAAAAAAATAAAAAGTGTCCATGCCATAAAGAAAGGCAAGGCCACATTGAGGACTCACAAAATTGTTTTGTTTCTGTATTTAGAGAGAACTAATACTACAGGAAGAGTTTATTTTAAAAATACTGCATTGCTCTGCATTTTAGTGAGCCATTACTATTTTAAGATAATATGTAAAAAAAAAATGGTATAAATGTTTATTAGAGTAGTAAATTAAAATAGGATCCTACTTAAAATAAAATTACTTTATCCTTGCTATCACAGGCCTCCCTTTGAAGACAGCATTTCAGCAATTAGTGCATTCCTTCAGAAAGGAAAAATATGAGAAGAAACACAGTTCTTAATAAAATGCAGCTGTTAGGACACTGTGAACAAGTCAGTCAGAGTACTGTACTTAAAGTCCTGCTTTAAAAACTATGTGAGCCTTGATGGGCCGTGGTGGCACATGCCTTTAATCCCAGCACTAGGCGAGGAAGAGGCAGAAGAAGGATCTCTGTGAGTTCGAGACCAGCCTGGTTTACAGAGCAAGTTCTAGGACAGCTTGCAAAGCCACAGAGAAACCCTGTCTCGAAAAAACAAAAAACAAACAAGCAAAAAAAAAAAAATTATTTGAGCCTCAAATTTCTCCTACTGTACTATTCCAAAGGGATGGTCTTCATATCTAGTACTTTTGTAAAGTACTAGAAAATAAAACATAAAACACCCCACAACTGTTGTTTAAACAGCCCTAGTCTTCCCACCCCAGAAGTCACTATCCCAGTCTAGCAATCCTAGAGGATAATCAATGTGCTCTGCAATTTGTTTTTTGCGGCCCAAGCTGTGTAACCGAATTTCTGCCCAGAAAAATACAAGCAAAGATTAGGTTAAAAAGTTGCAGCACTAAGATGAATTGGGGATGATAGGAATTGAAAGGTTATATAATAACAAGAGAATAAAGGTTGTATAGTTAATGTTGGTTCAAAATGAACCATTACAATCACAATAAGATAAGATCAGATAAAGTTTGTTCATTCTTTCAATTACAAAATTTAAATATGTATATAAAGAAAAATAAACACCAGCCAGCATAGTACATTTCATATCAAACTTTAACTTCATTCAATGTATTCTATAAGCCAAATGAAAATTACAAACCTATTGTCACTTAAATTAATGACTTTTAATTTCTGCATATCTCCCATTTCCTCTGGAAGTGTCTCTAGTTTATTAGAATGGAGAAACAGCACAGTTATATTTTTCCAGTTTCCAATCTGAAAGAGAAACAAACTGGAGATCATAAACCTGATCTATAGGTTAATAAACAAAATAATATTAATATATCTCAAAGTTTGGAAAAATATTCTTTGCATAATACTGTTGTAGAGTAACGTTAACTATTCTTTTTTTTTTTTTTTTTTTTTTTTTTGCTGTTTTGCTTTTCTGTAGACCAGGCTGGCGTTGAACTCAAGAGATCTGACTGCTTCTGCCTCCTGAGTGCTGGGATTAAAGGCATGTGCCGCCACAACCACCCAGCTTTAACTATTCTTTTTAAATTATTAACTTTCCTTTTGAAATAAAAGTGTTTAGGAACATCTTTAACGTTATATAGCCTGTTATAATTCAGATAATACATAAACTGATTAATAAACTTTTAGAAAGAAAAATAAAACCAACATACTTAAAGAATGAATGTTTTAAAAGCAGATAAAAATCTGCAATAAATGTAACATGCTGTACCTCTGGGGGTAACTGCTGTAAGTAATTGTGATCTGCAGCAAATGTTCTTATGTTTGTGAGCTGTCCAATCGATGAAGGCAAAGCTTCAATTTCATTGAAACTGCAATCCAGTTCTTCTATTGACCTTAGCCTATAATCAGAAATGGGAACACATGGTTTTAAAAATTTATACTACACCCAAAATTTAGGAATATAGCACCATGAACTTAAGCAAACAATGAAATTTAACAAAGTTAAATTTTATCAACAACAAATGAGTGTATTTTTATTATAATTATATGCAAATTACTTATTTTAAATGTCTGTGGAATCTGCTTTAGATGTTTTTATGTAAATATTTAAATGTATGTTGAGATCCATGTTGGGTTAAAACTAACATTTCCCTTGTCTGCACATTTACATACAACTCACCCTCCTATTGAGTCTGGTAGATACATTAACTGGTTTTCATCTATTTTAAGAGTTGTGACATTTTTCAACGAACCTATTGAGAAGAAATAATAAATCATTTTTCAGTTTAAATTAGAAAGCAAGTCCATCAATAATCAATGTGAAGCACATTAGAGTCAACATGAATTGGAAAACATTATCAATAACCCTACCTACAAGACACACTACACCCTAACATCATCTACTCTTACTCACCCAGCATGTCTATTTTCACCCACCTCACCTTTGTGCATGTATGTGTCTATGTGTGTGTGTGTGTGTGTGTGTGTGCATGAATGTGTTAGTGTGCAGCTATATGAATGTGCTTGTGGGAGCCCAAGGTAAAACATGGATGTCCTTCCACAGGAACCATCCTCAATTTTAGATGCAGGTCTCATACTAGGATCTGGGGCTCATCTTTTTTGTAGGTTAGGCTGACAGGCTAGGAAGCCCCAGGGACCTGCCTCCTCAAATGCTGGGAACAGAAGTGTACACACCATTAAAGCTGGCTTTTAATGTTAGTGTTTGGAATCAAACTCAAGTCCTTATACTTGGCAAACAAGTCTTCTACTGACTATCTCTCCCGCCCCCAATGCACTGTTTAACTTACCTGAATAATAACTAGTTTACTTCCCAAGTAAAATTTTATCTACATTGTTCCCTTCTGTAACCCTGTTCTTAAAAACAATGTCATGGCATAGAGAATTAACTACAATTTGTTTGTTACATTAATTTAAAAAAGAGCAGTATGAAGGCTGTCACTACATAACAAGATAGTGTATGTAAATAAATACATTTCAATTAAAATATTAAAAATACTGACTAAATTAGAATAGAATCCTAAAATGTAAAATGTACCTTAACTTTAAAACTGGTGTAATTCAATTGAGATGTAAAATAATTTAGTTTTTCTCTACCATCACCTTAGACTTTTCATGAAATTGACCTGTCTCACACTTTATCAAACAAGCAACTTGAAAACAGATTTAGCATGAATTGTAGATATGTCATAAATTTTTATAATTCCTTCTCTGCTTTCCTAACTATCAATCAATAGTGAAGTAACTAAAAACAGTTTCCAAATAAGGGCTAGGAATCTAAGAAAATTAATAGATTAGCTTCTTTGTAAGGAATTTATTAAAGCTATAAAAATAGAATTTCCTTAGGATAGATAAAAATAGTAACAATAGTAAAGTAGTAAATTGTACAATGGAGCACATTGGAAAACTCCAAGTAATTTTGTATGTGCTAGTATAATGAAACATTAATCAGAGGATTCTGAGTTTCTATGAAAGTCCTGGGTAAAAAGGAAGTCTTTAACAATGAAAAAGAACTGGTTTCGAAAGCAACACAGACCAATAGTCTCAGGTAGCTGCTGAAGGGAATTGCTTGATAAGAGGAAGTCTTGGAGGTTCTCACATGCTGAAATTCCTTCTTCAACCATTTCAATATTATTTTTGGAAACATCCAAATATGTGAGCTGTCTCAAGCTACCAATAAACTGTAAGTAAAAGACAGAAATACCATTATTATATCAAGAAATTTTATTTATTTCTCTGTGTAACCCTGGCTTTTCTGGAACTCACTCTGTAGATCAATCAAGCTGACCTTGAATTTAGACATCTGTCTGCTCTGCCTCCTGACCACTGGGATTGAAGGCATACACCATTATGCCCTGGCTCAAATAAATTTTAAAATTTACACAACAAGCATAATATCTAGTTTTAATTAATCAAATGTGAATGTTTTCTAAATGTCACCAGACATATTTAATAATAAAGATATGGATTACTTTTGTCAAGCAGAATGATAGTTTTCTTGGGGAAATATCCATCACTTCATATGTAATAGAGATACTCATGTCTTCTTTAGATATGGAAGCATATACTTTCTTAGTAGATAAAGCAGAAATCATTTTAGTGTAACTATTTCTGGAAAGACTGAATTTAGTACATATCTGATTGATACTACAGAATGCATATGTTCTTCAATAGTACAAAAACTATTTTTAATAAAATTTTATTATGGGAGTTTTCAGATTTCAATCAAGAATGTGTGCATGCTTTCTTTAAACATTGTTTCAAGCTGCTTAATAACAAATTAAGTAAAAATGCACTACTTAAATGATTAAAAATAACTTCTAAATTGCATGTCAAATGCTGAAAAGGAAAGGCAGTAATAAATAAAGAGCCACTGGAATGTTCACATACATACCCCTGGGATGAAAGTCAGTCTATTACCATCCATCCAAAATTCTTTCAATCCACTTAGCTGTTCAAGTACTTCAGGCTGTTTGGACAGAAGGGGAAAAATTCAAATAACTGACATGAATATCTGTATCTGGCTAACGAAGCCCAGGAATTTCCGTGGTACTCTTTAACAGGACATTATACTAGAGAGGTGAGGGACAGCCACCAGTGTGTGCCTTTCTATAAGACATCACTGTTAGCACCAAGAAAACCAAATCCCACAAGAGCAGATTATGCAAGACTTGTTAAAGCTATGGATTACCCAACTGTGTCACATATTTATATAATTATTAAAAAAATAAAATAGGACCCATTGTTTAAAAGTGTATAATAATAAAATATTCTTGTTCATTATCAATAGATACAGCCTTAGAAAATCTTAGAGAAAAGCAAAGGCAATATATGACCGTGTGTGTGTGTGTGTGTGTGTGTGTGTGTGTGTGAGAGAGAGAGAGAGACAGAGAGAGACAGAGAGAGAGAGACAGAGAGACAAAGAAGATGCAGTGAGCTGTCCAATGTAGGTGCTGGGAACCAAACACCAGCCCTCTTGACTGAAAGAGGGACACGACAGGAATATATTATTATGTACACTAGTAGAAAACTGGTATTATGTAATGGGATATTACATATGGTGCTGAAAAGTTAAACTCACTAGCCCCATTATGCTGCTATGAACTTTGGTATTTTGGGACACTTGCCATTGGGAGGGCACTGGGCTCTGGAGCCAAAGGCTAGAATGTCTCCTTGAAGTTGTTATTTCTCTCAGTCCAAAGAACCATGGCAATCAATAAGTACACAGTGGCAAAGAGTACTATCACACCCATCACCCCAAGTCAGACATTCAGATCTATTGTTAATCGGTAAAGGTAAGACTTGTAGGTTTATGGGAAGGGCTAATCCCAGCACTTGGGAAGCAGAGATAGGTGATCTCTGTGAGTTCGAGGCCAGCCTGGTCTACAGAGTGAGTTCCAGGACAGACTCCAAAGCTACACAGAAAATCCCTGTCTCAAAAGACTTCTAGGTGTAACTTGAATTAGGAAAAACTTCCTTTCATAGGTCTCTAGTACTGTAATTCTAGTAGTATAAGTTTTATGGGTTTGTTTGGCTGCTGCTTCATTTTGAGACAGACTGGAGTCCCTTTGTAACAGAGGATGACCTTAAACTGATCCTCCCAGATTTCCACCTCCCAAATGATGAGATTACAGGCATACATCACCTGTCCTGTCGTTTCATTATAGTTTTATTTATTTATTTTGTTTGTTTTGTGGGTTTTTTGTTTTTTTTTTTTTTGGTGCATTTTTTGGAGACAGGGTTTCTCTGTGTAGTTTTTGCCGTCCTAGATCTCTTACTGGAGACCAGGCTGGCCTCGAACTTAAGAGATTTTAACTGCCTCTGCTTCCTGAGTGTTGGGATTAAGGCGTGCACCACCACCACTTGGCCAAGTTTTATTTTTTTATTTTTCTATGTGTAATACTAATACAGAACAAAATGGGAAGAAAAAAGGGATGACTTTGAAAGCTAACATAATTCATAGAACTAGTAAAACACACTGTTATATTAAAGATAATATATTTACAAATAAAAGATAAGGTCTGAAAATAACTTAGGAAGCAAAGCATGTGCTTTTTCACAATAAGTAAAACTTGGCAAATACAGTGAACTTCATCAGAAATCATCTCAAACAAGAATATGAAAAAGGAGGCTGGAGAGATGGATCAGTGGTTAAGAGCACTGGCTGCTATCTCAGAGGACCGAGTTTGATGTCCAGAACGCGCTGGCTCACAACCCTCTGTAACAAATCCCAGGGGACCTTTCTTTCAGCCTTCTCAGCTGAGCACCAGGCACAAAAGTGGCAACCAGACACACATGAAGGCAAAACACCCACACATGTACAATTTAAAAATAAAATTTAAATAGGCAAAAGTACTTTAGAAAAGGTAAAATATCCTCAAATACTACACAATTCTACTGACTAAAGTTGAAATGATCACAACCCACAACAGAAATTCTTATTAACACACTATCATTTGAAAGCTGACACAATTTTGAACAACAGACTTGTAAACATAAATTTTAAATATGATGTTCAGTTAATGAATACCTTCTTTTAAAAATCTGGCTTATTTTCTGAGCTATTTTTGAAAATGTACTTAAATACAAAAACTGCATACTGACCCATTCCTTATAAATTTAGCAATACATTTCACTTAGAATACAGAGAACAAACTCAACTGGCAGGCCTCAATGCAAACTCAAGAATAACCTATTTTGTCAACCATTTGTCCGATTTCCTTTTGGTTAATTTTTCTACTGGGCTGGAAAGTTTAGGTTAAGAATTTTCTTTAAAAGCATGTGCAGTATCTCCTAATTTTTAAGAGAAATACTTCCATTTCCATATCATGTGTCTGAACAAACCAAGAGTAATGGTGTGTGAGGACTTACCACTTCTGTGAACTCATTACTTCCCAAATCCAGTCTTTCCAGCTGTATCAGTCTATTCATGGTTCTGTTGACAATGGAGTAATCAAGAATTTACTACACAAAAACATAAACTGCATGGAAGCTTTCAAATCTCACGGTTTATAACATACATAATGTGTGCAGTTCAGGGGGAGCTACTGCTCTTTTCTGACCTCTGAAGGCACCAAGCTAATACAGTCAAAACACAACACATACACACACACACACACACACACACACACACTAAATAAATACATCTAAAAACAAAATAAACTAGAAAAACACAGATTACACTGCATTTTTTCTTCTACAAGAAAATCTTTAAAAAAAATTGGAATTCATTCATATGTGTATTTATGCTCTTGAATTGCTTACAGACATCTTTTTATAGACAGAGGCACTATCAACTATCCAGAGAAGAAAAACCTCCTTTTCTTGCATATTAAGACTTCCTAGCATAAGACAAAAATAATACAATTTATATGAAGCTACCATATTAGTATAATATATTAAAATGTTATATTGGAAATTAAAGCTCAAAAAACAAAGGGATTTTAAAATTCAGTTAAAGATTATAGAATTTTATCTTTTCTGAATATTCAAATATGTAAAAATGAAAAGTAAAACTCAGCTAAAATGCTTTTCAGCTTTTCAGTAAAAAGATTCACATTATACTGAAAACAATGTTATGGGCCTAAATTGAATAAAGCAGTGTTTGCAATCCATACATCTTAAACTTAACATTCTTTAATTTAATAAACACAACACCTATCTTTATCAAAGTCACCTTAATGTAAGACTTACTGAGTGCCTATCCTCTGCCTTCAGCTCTACTTCCCTTACTCGCGTCTACCTTTGCCTATAAAGCCTGCAAGCTCTAGTTTCCTTTATAAATAGCACAAAGACTTTCCAGGGTCTTTATCAAATGTATAAAATCACATGCTCTGTTACCAAGTTGGTATCTTCAAACTACTACACAAGTGGGGGCTTGAGAAAAGTGAGGAGGGCTGTGAAGAGAGAAAACTGAAAGAACACAGGCATTCTTGTTCTGACACTGTGAAACTAGCAAGATGACAGAAAATCCTTTAGCATCGGGATACATGATAAACAGTAGGGTTGCTTGAAGAAAATGAACCTACTACTTTCAGTCCAGGGTACAAAAATAAAAGAGAGCACTGGAGAAGCTCAATTACAGACCCCGCCCTGGAAAAGGGTTAAAAAGCAGACTTGAGATGGCAAGTAATACAGATGTGTGGCAGAAGGAGGAACCCATTACAAGTAGTCTCCACGTAAATTCTGTTGCTATTACAAACTTTGATTCTATATGCACACTTCAGAAACATCAGGAAAAAGTGCATTAACTACATAAGAACATGCTTCCTAATTCAAGGAGAAATTAGACTGCCCCTCAAAACTTGCCAGTGCCCTTCAGAATCCTTTACACAATATTAAGTTTCACTTAACTGTACAGGAAAAACAAGTTTTCCCACTGTTTAGTCAAAAATAGTCTGGAGTCTGCAAGATGGCTCAGTGGGTAAAGACACTTGCTGCTAAGGGTGGCAGCCTTAGTTCTAGTCCCAGGTCCCAGCTGCCAACACACACCCACACTCACACACACTCACAGACACACACACACACACAGACACACACACTCTCACACACACACTTGCTGCTAAGGGTGACAACCTTAGTTCCAGTCCCAGGTCCCAGCTGCCAACACACACACCCACTCACAAACACTCACACACCCAGACACTCACCCCACACACCCACACTCACACACCCACACTCACGCACACACACACACTGTTTGCTTTCTTTTTCAAAATAGGGTTTCTCTGTGTAGCCCTGGCTGTCCTGGAACTCACTCTGTAGACCAGGCTAGCCTCAAAATCATAGAGCTCCACCTGCCTCTGCCTCTGGATGTTGAGATTAAAGGCACAAACCACCAGGTTCAGCATTTAAATTTTCAAGCCTGGTCACATAATCTAAATATACATCAATATCTTAATATTTAATACTATGTATTTACAGCTTATAAAGTTACAAAGACTTTAATCATATGGATTCAAAAATTAAAAAAAAAAAGAAATATATTTACAAACTCAGTTATATAACCTGACTGAATTACCTATGGAATCAGATGGTCCATAGACTACAGCTTGCATCTTCTATGTCCCCTACAGACCCCTATGTTGCAGGCTTGGTCCCTAGCATGTAGTATACTCAGAGTGGTGGAACCCTTAGACAAGGGGTCTAATGGAAGGAAGGTAGATGGGTGGGGAGCAAAGAAGTCGTCACAGGGACTCTGCCACTCGACTCCTGTTTTTCTCTTTACTTCCAAAGTGTCACAATGTAAGCACATTTTTTTCTACCTTGTACTCCTCACCAAAGTGTGCTGCTTTTCCACAAGACCCAAAGCCAGGGACCAATCAACTACAAGAAACGTAGGACACTATGGGGTAAATAAACCCTTCCTAAAAGTTTGTATCAGGGGAACAAGATGGTTCAGCAGGTGGACACTCGCCACCAAGCCTGACGATTGGAGATTGACTCCCAGGGCCCACATGGTAGGAGAAGAGAACAGGCTATGCTGAGTCATCCTCTGACTTCCACAGTCAAGCAATGGCATGAGTGAACACACCCCCCCCCCCCCCCGTGTGTATCCTCAGTCCAGAAAGAGAAAGAGAGAGGGAGGGGGAGAGAGAGGGAGGGACAGAGGGGGGAGAGAGGGAGGGGGGGGGGGGGGGGGGGGGGGGGGGGGGGGGGGGGGGGGGGGGGGGGGGGGGGGAATAATAAATAGAAACTGCACAACTGTTTTCTGTCAAAGTTTTTGGGAGGAAAGTGTCTATATTAGTTATTTTTTTTCATTATTGTGATAAAATACTTGAACGAAGAAAGTAACTTCTTATCAGGCATTTTGTCACAGTGACAAAATTACTTATTATACTTATTTATACTTATTTATAAGTATATATATATATATACTTATATAATAATATACTTATTATACTTATTTAGCCTTTTAACATTTCTTCATACCCAGTAAAGCTTTGAACTAAACCAGTAACAAACACTAATCCATACCTCATAAAATCATAATACGATTCTCTAATTTACACTTATTATCAACACCACAAACTTCATTCACATAATAAAACCAACCACTAGGCTTAACAGTCACTTGTAATGAAAATCAAATAGCCTCTCTGTCTTCACACATATAATCGTGTTTGTGTCTGTGTGTGTGTGGGGGGGGATACATGCATGATGTTTACATGTTAACCAGGGAAGGGTATAATAGAAAATAAGGACACATTAAAATTAGTTATTATCCACCATAAACCAGAGAAAATTTAATGATTGTGAATATGTTCCACTGAAATTTTACTTCTAAATATGGACACTAGATCACATTTAACCATAGGCTAACTACTAAACTATATAGTGATGCATTCATGGTTCTATATTTCTTCAGTAAACAACCAAAGACTACAGTCTATTTTGAATGAGAAGTTTTGTCTTCTAAATACTCTTAAATTACCATTTATTCCTAAGAAGCCATTTCTTCTTGGTGTTAGCTTATAGTAGAGAATAAATCACTCGTTTCTAGTTTTACAACAGACTATAAAGCCATACAATAATGTTCTGTAGTTATAAAAACATGAAGAGCTCACAGCCACCCTGAATGATGGGTATGAGCTCTGTCTCTCACATAGGATCTCTTCATCTGAGACTCAGAGTTACTTACCTCTGTGTCACATATAAGATGTGGTTCAAAGAAAAGATGAAACCAGTGTTATCATACAACCTTAATGAAAGCCAACAACAGATCCATACATTTTTATAATTAATACCTACCAAGAATTACATCAAAACATGTCTTTCAAAATAAGGTAAGCTCATATTTTAAATAAACTCAGTTTTAGGGACTAAGGATTACAATTCTAAACTGGGTTTAAAAAGAACAGCATACTGACTTACTTAGGCAACATTTTCAACTGGTTTTCTCTAAGTTCTAGTATCTGGAGTTTAGTTAATCTGTAAAACAAAGAACAAATCAAGACAAAAGAATCAAATATAAGGAACTGCATTAACTTTATCTACATAGTTACTACATGTAGAGTAATGTCAAATGTGAAAGAAGAAAAAGAATTTTAATTGAGCTAGGCATGGTAGTGCAGCCTTTCATTCCAGAACCCTGGAGATAGAGGCTGGATCTCTGTGAGTTAAAGGTCAGCCTTGTCTACATAGAAAGTTCCAGGGAAGCAGGGTTTATACAGTAGCATCTTGATTAAAACAAAACAAACAAACAAGAACAAATAAAATATACTTTGTTCCTCAAATCCAAGACAGAAAAAGATTAAGCACAATTTAAAAACAGTTTATTTATTACTTATGTACATTCTGTGTATGTGTGTTCATGTGCCTCAGCACACACGCAAAGGTCAAAGAACAACTTTATATAGTCAGTGCTTTCTGTTTACTTTATATAGGTTTCAGGGGTCCAGCACAGAATGCAGGGCTGAGCCTTCTCTCTGGTCCCCAAGTAAGCTACTTTAATACATTTTTAAAGGGACACAGTGATTATCCATGATTTTTCAATTCTGGAACAATTCTATGACTTTAATGAAAATACCTACAAAACTGCTTACGGCTCCAGGGTTATAGGTCAATAATGCATATGTATAAGAATAAATAAATAAATAAACACTAAAGACCATGAAAGAGAAACACTCTTGATACTTGAGGGTGGGCACAGTCCTCAGAAACAGATCCCCCCTTTTGCATCTACTGTTTATTTAGGACAATAAATCTAAGGGGAAACAATACAACAGAACTACAAGAATTGTAATGCATGGAAATAATTGCAAAAGAAAAGCTTATGAAATGTAATTAATAAGTATTACTAAAGTACTTTGCAGCTGTGTGAACTTTACAGAAGCTAACAATATAAATGTCTTTACAATAATCCATATTACCTGCCAAAATTAGCTGGTAAGAATTCAAGGAAAGCATCATTTAGATATAACTGGGTCAAGTTTAGCAGCTGAGAAAACCCATCAGGGAGTCTATATAAAATGTAAAAGAATTAAATTAAGTACATATTTAAAATTTCAGTCTCTTACCAAAAATTTCACTCAAGAATATGTATAATAAAGATAACTTCTCAACAAATAATAGTTACCTCTTAACTTTTATTAGTGATCTTTAATTAAGCCTTTGCCTGTTATAAAATTAGTAACTACATGTTTTTGTACAAAGGAAGATAAAATCTGTCTTAGTATCACAAAATGATACATTTAGAATGAGCCACCAACACAGAATTATATGTAGGATATAACTATGAATCTTCAAGGTACTTTTTAAATATATATTGTCCAACATAAACTAAAACAAAGATATAAAGAATTTCTAAGCACTAATAATGTAGCAAAATGAATGAATCTTTGTTGTGAGGATTGATCCTGTAGGTCATCATCAGGTACAGGTACACACACATATACACACTAACATGCCCATTGTGAAAACCATAATCTCCAAAAACGCCAACAGTTAAAGAGCCAGCAGTTAAAAACCACTGGGTTTATATTATTTTCAGTTCCAATTTTTGGTCCATAAATAATTAAGGATGTAGAGCTTTATAATAATCAAAGGTGAAACTGAACAGGTGAATGACAGATTAAGGCCAGATAAGAATTCATGTTCTTTACACTTCTATTCTCCTATGCTTACAAAACAAATTACCATGTACAACTTGATGCTAGAAAAAAAATATTTTCAAATGAGTATCTATTTCATCTTTAGCTATTTGTCCTGCATTGTTACAAGTATAAAATCCCACGTTGTAAGACATGTCAGACTTTGACGTGTTAATTCTTCCTTTACCTTACAACATCCCCCACCTTCAATACCAAGTATCTTTGGTAAAACTTGCCACGGAATAAGTGTTCTGGTTACACTTTCAACAGAATGGTTATTCTAAGCTGTGCTTCATTCTATTTACCTTTAGCAACACTAACATTTCACTTTTGCAAAATTAACAGCTTTGGTACAAGAAAACTTTGTTTCCAGACATTACTATTATAAAAGAACATATAATCAACTGTATTTTTCTTCAGTTTTCTTTTTGAAAGTTCTCCATCTGATTACATGCCATGAGCATATAGTAGTCTCACTTTTAACTTTGATTATGAGATCTAGAGCACTCATATTCTTTGAGATATCAAATTTATAGTGCATGGGTTAGAAAGATTATTAGAAGCTGTCTAAAACTGAATCTCCACGGGGCAGGAGAGATGACTTAAGAGTTTAAGAGCACTGTCTGCCCTTTCAGAGAATCCAGTTTTATTCCCAGAACCTAACAGTGGCTCACAACCATCTGTTAGTTCAGTTCCAGGGGATTCGAGGCCTCTTCTGGGCTCCTCAGGTGCCAGGCACACATGTGGTACATAGACCATGAAGGCAAAACACTCTTCCTCTCTGACACACACGTGGGACACAGACATACATTCAGGTAAAGCACACAATAAACAAACAAACAAACAAACCCTGAATCTCGGTATAACTAAGATTAATACATTTTTCTTAAAGTAGCCAAGTAAACAATCTCCACTCTAACATTGCTCTATAATTATTATAGACAAGGAGCACCTTCAAGGTCATCTGAAAGACTTACTTAGAAATAGGGTTTACACTGGCCTCCACAATTGTCAGAACTTTACAATTTTTAATATTTTCTGGAAATTCTTGGATTCCTAGAAAACAAACAACCAAATTAATAGCATATATTACAGATATGTCAGTCTTGGGGAAGAGGGCTATTACAAAGGCCAAAATAATAATAATAGTAGTAGCAGTAGCAGTAGTAGTAGTAGTAGCAGTAGTAGTAAAAACATTGTGGAGATTGAGAAACTAATTATCAACTAAGGAGCTCAGGAACTGACATGTAATGCTAATCAGGCCATTTCGACAACAATCTCTTTCCCCCTTTTAACTTTCTTCACCTGCCTCTTTATAACTGCCTTTTCCCAGCACTTCAACCAGTTAAGACCAAAGACAGAAGTGCAGAACGCTTGATGTTACGCTGCTTCTAGCATGGTGGGTTGCAGATTGGGCAGGTCCCTATGTATATAAAGGACACAGCTGCAAACAAGCCTGCAGGGGGAAGGGACAGAAAATAGGAATGAGTTGCCCCCTACAGTGAGACCTAAGGCAGCGCTGTCCACTCTTAAACACTTTCCCGTACCTTCCCATGCTTTTAGTCCCCTCTTTTTTCAGCCTTCTTACTTCACATAACCCAGTGATACACTTACACTATAACTAAGTGCTACGGTGATGTCTGGTTTCTACATGTTCTTCAGACCAAATGAAGTAAAAGATTTCTTTTTCATTTCCAATCTGTTATAGACCTCTATATTTGCAATAGACCTTTAAATTATCGTGATGATATCAAATTTTGCTAAAAGATTCAAAGCACATACTCATTTCCTAACTTATATAATTTGTGAACCTGCAGCAGGACCACAGACCAATTTTAAGTACTAGCATCACTGTACTCTAAATAAACACTAACTAGAAACTTTTGAAAAGCATCCCCTAAAGGAATGTTATATAGCCTCCTTTAGTAACATAATGATTATCCAATAGAGTTGTCACTTTAGGGTTATTTAAGATCATACCATTTCATCACAAGAAGATTCTATGTAAGGAAAAAACCTGAAACACTAAGTGCATAGTTCCACATGATAAAACGAATGATGAAAAATCCACAACTAGCATATTATTCTGGTCAAAACTCACCAGTGAACTGGGTGTGGTAGAATGTATGCAAGTTCCTGGGATTAATCTCCAGCATTATCAAAGAAAACACCACCCACAGATGACAAAATTAGTAGTTTAAAAAAGTATATTAGTGATATTGTGAAAGATTCCTCTTATAAGATACTTACAGAAGAACAAAGAATAACTAAATCTGATGTGTACCTCCTAAACGAAATGGTTTAGAATTGTTAGCAGTTACTAGTTAGCCTCATCATATGGCAACTGAGAAAAAAATGCAAAGACATACAACTTGAATTTAATGATGGGAAGCAACAAAACAAAACTCTCCTATTAAGGGAACTGTTAAAATGCTGGTGTGATAAAAATTATCAAGAAGGAAAGGAAGGGCCAGCAAATGGTGACACACGCCTTTAATCCCAGCACTTGGGAGGCAGAGTCAGGTAGATTCTGTGAGTTTGAAGCTTGCCTGGTCTACTGAATTCCAGGACAAGCTCCACAGCTACAGAGAAACCCTGTGTGTGTGTGTGTGTGTGTGTGTGTGTGTGTGTGTGTGAGAGAGAGAGAGAGAGAGAGAGAGAGAGAGAGAGAGAGAGAGAGAGAGAGAGAGAAGAAAGCCTGAAGAACAAGGAGGAGGAATCTATCTTGAGAGACCTGACTAAATGTAAGTAATAAATTCCTACGTGGATTCTGAGAATGTTTACTGCTGGTAAGAACACGTAACCAACTGTGGAATAATTTGGTGGTTCTTCAAAATGTTACATATAGAAATACAAATGACCCAGTAATTCCACTACTAAGTAAAACATAGGTTCAAAAAAATGTTGTGCATGAATACTCATATTATTTAGAAGAGCCCAGATGCCCACCAATAACAAATATATAAGCACAATGAACAGAATATATAGTATGTTCACACTATGAATATCAATATTTGGTACAATAAGGCTAAGTCCTGAAGATATGCTAACGGAAGGAAGCCAGACACAAAATATCATATAGTTTTATGTATTTGAAAAATTCACAATAAGCAAATCTTTGCAGAAACAAAGTAGGTATGAGGTTACCTGGTGTTGTGTAGCTATTTCCTCCAAACTGAAACTTTCAGCTGAACTTCATAGACTTAGAAGGCTCACCAAACTTTAGGAGAGTCATATAGCCTCTGCCCAAGATTACATATGAACGGTAAGCAGTCTTGGGAAGAGGAGACTGCAGTGGAGTGTCCCTACAAGCTGGGCAGGACACCAGCTGATGAGTCTTGCATGAGCCGGTACCAGATGCCCAAGAAGCACCCACACTTCCGTAAGCAACCCCAGTAAACTCATGGGCTCAGAATGCAAGGCCTTGGAATAATCTTTAGTTTGTCCTTGGCCATATCTCCATAGGAAAAAGTCACATAACACCAGAGCTTAGGAGATGCTAGGCAAGGGAACAGGAATTTTTATAGGATGATGAAAATATTCTATACAGGTACTGGTAATGCTGAAATAAAATAGAAAATGTGCCAAATTCTACCAAAATGTATAATGTAAGAGAGCTTTTAGTTTTTAAATTATAGTAGCTATTATTCCTACTCTTGTAAGAAATTTACCTAACACTTAAATACTTGATGGATTTTGGTCAGGCATCTCAAATTATCTTTATTTTATTATTCAGCAAATATGTTCCAAATACAAAGTGGAAGAAGATATGAACTACAAATACTAGGACTTTATCAAGAGTTAAGATGTAGTAAGTGGGCTGGGGAGATGGCTCAGTCAGTAACATGCTGGCAGTACAAGAATTTGGAAGTGAATCTGGATCTCAAGTTCTCATGTGTGAGAGCTGGGCATGGAACCACATGCCTGTAATCCCCGCTCTGGGAAGGTGAGACCAGGAAGAATCCAAGGGCTCGGTCAGTTCCAAGCTCAACCCAAGAGCTTGTCCCAAAAGAACTAAGGTGGTGAGCACTAAGAAGGATACCTGACTCCAACCTATGACCTCCACATGAGCACACGTGTACACAGACAAGACAGGACAGGCAGGCAGGCACTCACGTTTCCACACACACACACACACACACCAATGTAGTAAAGAAAATTATTTTATCATACTGCTTACTTCCTACCCTAGTAAAGTTCTTTCTCACTATCTTTTGTCCTTTTTCTACTCTTCCAGATCTCTTAAAGTTGTAAGGAATAACCAGTTCTTCAGGGATTTTTCCCTAGGCTAATAATGACCTTAGTAAATGCACCTAATCTTAGTCATTACATATCACTGATATGGTGACAACTTTCCAATGTATAGCTCTAGAACTGTTTTTATGACTTAATTCTATATTCTTACAAATAACTGCATGAAGCCAGTAGATGGTGGTGCACTTTTAATCCCAGCACTCAGGAGACAGAGGGAGGTGGATCTCTATGAGTTCAAGGCCAGCGTGGCCTACAAGAGCTAGTTCCAGGATAACTAGGCTACACAGAGAGACCCTGCCTTGAAAAACCAAAAACCAGAACTAACAAGTAACTGGATGAGACACTGGTGTCTCAAACAAGAAAGCAAGCAAGCCAGCAAACAAATAAACAAAAAGCCTGAGACTCCTAAGACAGCGGAGGAAAATCTTTGTCAGTCATACTTCAGACAAGGGTTTAATATCTAGAATACATAACAAATTGTAAAAATTAAACACATATACACAAACCTGAAATCAGAAAAGTCAATGAACTGAACAGACAGTTCTCAAAGGAAATACAAATAGCCACCAAAGAATGTAAAACTACCTTGAGAGTTGCCTCATTCCAATCAGAATGACTATAGTAAAGAAAAATAAGTGTGGGTGAGGATATGGGGAAAGAGGAATAATAAATTTATTCACTGCAGTCACTACAGAAATCAGTGTGGAGGCTTCTCCAGACACTGAACACAATTACCATACAACCTGGCTGCACACTCCACAGCATATACCCAAAGGGCTATATCACACTCAGAGATACTTGCATATCCATACTTACCACCGATCTTTTAACAATAGTTAGGAAACAGAATCAGCCCAGATGTCCACCAGCAAATGGATGAGTGGATAATGACAACATGAGATATAAACTCAAAAGAATTTTATTCAGACACAGACAGAGAGGCAGGCAGGCAGGAAGGCACGCGTGCACGCAGGCACATGCACACACGTGTACACACACACACACACACACACACGCACGCACGCACATGCACGTGAAGACGGCAGGGAATGGGAAGAATCAGATGTGATGTAACTCAGGCTCAGGAAGACAAGCACCATATTCAAGTGCCAGCTTTAATTGTCCTTATTTTACGTGTGTGTGTGTGTGTGTGTGTGTGTGTGTGTGTGTGTGTGTGTGTGTGTGTTGCTTTCTCCTGCGAGTATATCTGTATACCACATGCATGCCTAGTGTCTAGAGGCCAGAGGAGAGCATCAAATTCCCTGAGAAGGCAGTTAAAGTAGTTGTAAGCACTGGTCCAGGTCCTCTGGAAGAGCAGCCAATACTTTTAACCAGAGTCTCTCTCTCCGGCCCCAAATGGCCCAGGCTGCCCTCTAACTCATGAGCCTCCAGCTTCCTCCTCTTCAGCATATGTTAGCAGTATGAGCTGCTACCACCTGCCAAGTTCTACCTTCTAGCCGTTAACCCTGTGCACCTAGGGGAAGTAAATATGGCCGTAGGGCAAGAAACTAGAAAAGGGCCCTACAAAGGGAGAAGACAGTAGAAACATGGGGTATTAGTGTGGACAACAGAATACAAGCAGGGAAAAGGAGGGGCGAGGACATGGAAGGGTATCTCAGAAGCAGGGGGAATCAACCAAAACAAACCTGTTATTTCACTATTTAACTGAAAACAATTCCTGAGCTGCCCGCTGAAATCACAGTGCCTACAATTCCTCCATCTCAGCTGACAGCAATCGTCTTTCCAGTAGCATGATAAAAATCAATAAGGTCATTTGTAACTCATCTCACAATCACATACAATCACTGATTCTACCTTCAAGGCTATTCATAGTCTGCCCACACCTATCTCTACCACTATTATATCCAAGAACTAAAACCACATTTCAATTGGCTGTTTTTCCGCCTGTATACTCACAGACTCTTCATATACATAGCTAAGCCTAAATCTCAATGTCCATACAAATGCCGATAATGCCCTACGTTATCTGCTTCTCCAAATCCCAACCTCTGTCTTTATTCCTAATATAATCTGTTTTTACTGCCCTGTCCCTGTGTTTATCACACATGCTATGGATACTAGAACCTTATAAAAGTTAATGCTATTTCCCTTTCTGGTGCACTTGATTCAGATACCTACATGGCAAACTTCCGTGCTTTCTCAAGTCATAATCCCAAACAGACTTACCCTCAACGTACAAGTGTTATCTAGTCTGAGGCAGAAGAGAAAGACACGGAAAATTAAGCAAACCACGGAAAGGAACCCCAAACTACTCAAAATGCCAAACATCCCTTTCTCAATGATTTTATTTACCCTTTTCTCTACTTTTACTTTGCTGTAGTCTGGCATTCCTATCGACAAGACTTAGATAACCAGTCTAGAGTCAAACGCTCCAACAAAATTATGCTGTAATGGTTACCTACATAGTCAATATTCCTTTTATAAAGACATTTCAAGTAAGAATATTAAAATACCAATGTGCCGTGCCTAAGGCCCAAACATGTATATAAATAACCAAGTATGGCCTTTGTCCTTTCATAGCTATAATCCTAAAAAGAAACTTGTAATCACACAAGAAACTCCATTTACATAGTAAAAGATATGTCCTTTCTGTTGTGTGTTGTTTGTTTTTAAGTAATGGTCTCACTCTGTAGGCGAATCTGTCCTGGACTCGCTGTGCAGCCCAAACTGGCTTAGAAACCATGCAAACCATGCATGGCGGTGGTGGCCCACTTTTAATCCCAGCACTCGGGAGGCAGAGGCAGACGGGTCTCTGTGAGTTCGAGGCCAGCCTGATCTACAGGACAGCCTCCAAAGCCACAGAGAAACCCTGTCTCAAAAAACCAAAAGGAAAAGAAAAAGAAACCATGTGATCGATCCTCCCTCGTGTGACATCTTTCCAAATGCTGGGACTACAGGTACTAGAGACCATATCCACTTAAAAGACTGTCCCATAGTTTTATCTAGATTATTCTACCCAAAGCACTTCAGAAACCACCCAGAGATCTCACATACCAAAGGGGATGGGGTGGGGAAAGATGGGTCATTAGCCACCGAAGTATGAAGTCCTGAGTTCAGATCCTCAAAACATACATACATACATACATACATACATACATACACACACACACACACACACACATTCTGTACATTGCCAAGAGGTGGAGGCACATGCCTTTAATCCCAGAACTTGGGGGGCAGAGGCAGGCAGATCTCTCTGAGTTCAAGGCCAGTCTGGTCTACAGAGCAAGTTCTGGGATGGCCAGGGCTACACAGAGAAACCCTGTGTTGGGAAAAACAAAAGTACAAAGACTTCTAATACTATGCTGGGGAAGAGGAGATAAGAGGGTTGGCCAGCCAGTCTAGACAAATCAGTAACCTCCAGGTTCAGTTAGAAACGGTCTCTCAAAAAAGAAGAAAGACAGAGCCCAAGTGTGGTATGCATACCTTTACTCCCAAGAGGCAGAGGGCAGAGGGCAGAGGGCAGAGGCAGGCAGATCTTTGAGTTCCAGGCTAGCCTGGTCTACATAATGAATTCCAAGGTGGCCAAGGATCCTGTCTCAATAAAATAATCTGACATCTCTATTATACATGCACATGAACATACATACATACACAAATACACAAAAGAGTAAGGGGGGAAGTTTCCTTAGCAACCTTTTTGGGTAAAACTTGAGACGCCACTGAAATATATATGACAAAAGCTAATACAGTTAAGTGTGACTCTATTTGGAGAAGCCCATATCCATACTTGGGTCTATTCTATCCTGAGTGCTTCTCTTTCTATTAATCAGGATGCTTAAACCTGTGTTAAAAATCTATCTTAATGAACTCCGCTTTATTTTAGCTTGTTCTGAATGAAGTTCCTTTGTGGGGTACAATGAAGAACCGTGGTTTCACAAGAGCAGGGGTCTTGTGTAGAATTCCTGAGCTGCTCAGGCATGCCCCACTGCCAATGGCACACAGAGTCAGCTTACTCTGTTTTTATAAATGCAAAATAATTGAAATTTTGTTACAGCCTGTTTGATTCTGTGATAGTTTAGCCATCAACAGATGACTGGTCCTAATAAAACTAGTCAGGCATTCAGAAGGGGAAATTAATGTTCTGCTGAACTACTTCCCAGGACATCAGTATCACGCTGGATCACTCTGTAACCATGACATATCAAGACAGAAGTCAAAACAACAACAAATACAGACACACAAAAACAGGCAAAAAAAATGATTTTTCTCTAGTTAATACATGATTACTGTATCTTAGCTAATGACAGCTTTAGCCTTGTTACAGTCTGTCCTACAATAAGGTTTAAGACAAAGTTTAAGATAGCCAATCATAGAATTACTTCTGATAGCATTTCAATTGTAGAAACTCTCTTAAAAGTTTTGCAACACAAATTAATAAAAACACCCAGAGACTGATATTGGGGTTCAAATTTCAAGCTGAAGAACAGAAAAGCAAAGTATCTGGCCACTAGCTCTCACCACTACCTCAGGCTGAGTGGGCTGATCCTGCTGTCTCTCCCCAGTGTGGCTGGAAAATGGATGTCTAATACTGACTCTGTTCCTGTCTCAAATACCTCTCATGAGTCCTGGGATTAAAGGAATGAGCTCTGTTACTCTTTTAGACTGATTCAATCTCGTGTAAATCTGGGTGGCCTTGAACTCAGAGAGATCCATATGCCTTTGTCTCCTGAGTCCTGTAATTAAAGGTGTGTACGATCCACCGCCTGATCAGTATTGCTTGTTGCTGACTTTGCTTTCTGAATCCTCAGGCAAGCTTTATTAAATCATAAATAATATACCACTACAGAGTTTTGTCTCTTTTTTAAGTTTAAGAAAACTTAAACCTTCCCTAAAATTCCCAGGTAAACTGAAATCTAAAACCCAATTCCTGTAAGTCTTAATATACTGAGATTTGATTAAACTCTCAAGTACAGGGTTTTGCTTGCTGAAAGCCCAAGTGATTCCATTATGTGAGTTCCTACTAGTTTAAATGTGTTCTGTTCAAACTGACAGTTCTCCTGTGTGCAGAGCAAGCATTTTCCCAACCACACTCCCAAGTACCTTAAACATAAACCATGCTACCTGACTGACTGAAGACACAGAAGACCTACGTAAAAGATCGACAATTAAGACAATACATGTCCAATTCTTTTGGTTGAATGAGTTGAATGAATGAATAAATGAATGAATGACTGAAACTTGCTGGAGCTATTAGTAATAAAGTACCCAAAATGTTTCCTGAATCCTAAGAGCTAACAATCTCAAATTGGTACCTGATGTTAAGATATTCAAATATTAAGCTTAACTAATATAAAAGCCTAAAAGAACACTATATCTTAGATATAAAAGTTTAGAGCTTCTTACTCAAGATTAATGTAATCAAATGTTAACAGAAAAACTCTTTTCAGAACATAAAACATATCTATATCTACCATGGTGGTCAAGTAAACACTAAACAACATTTTAGTTGCTGTAAGATAAAATAATACCATATTCACTTCACCTGATAATGTATTTGTTAGTATTTATCAACTAAAGTCATCTGGGAAGAGGACCCTCACAACTGACATACTGCCTCCAATATTGACTGGCCTACTGGCACATCTGTGGGGCATTTCTTGATAATGACTGACATAAGAGGGCCTAACCTACTGTGGGAAGTGCCACCCCTGCACAGGTAGTCCTGGGTTGTGTAAGACAGCACGCTGAGTGAAGCTGAGTGAGTCATGGGGAGCAAGCCAATAAACAGCCATCTCCCCAGGCTTTGCTTCAACTCCTGTCTCCAGGTTCCCGAGTTCCTGCACTGGTTTCTTTCAATGATGGGCTCTAACTGTAAGCTAAAAGAAGCCACTTCCTCCCCAAGCTGCTGTTCCAAGCAAACAAACTAGGATACATACTAACCTTTCATTTACATACAATGTCATGCAATCAAAAATCCAAGGAACAAAATTCAAACGTCTCACCGCTAACCACATTAGTTTACCCCAAATGCATGTTTTATCATCTCTTTAATAAAGCGACTTATAAAGACATATACGTCAGGGTTAAACATTACAGGCTTATCAAAATCACCTCCACTCCCTGTATGTAAAATTGGTTAATTACAATGATAAGCACAAGAAATTAAAAAGACTAGAATTTATTAAGCAAGGTAACAACTCTGCCATTACCATCTTCTTCAGCTTTATTTACCAACAGTCAACTAGAGCTTCATTCAAGCATCAGTTAAAGATAAAAGGGAGAGGGCTGGGAATGGTGCCAGACACCTGTGACCCTGGCCTCATAAGGAAGAGGTAGGACTGCCACATGCTTGAAGTCATGTTGGTCTACATGGTCAGCTCCAGGTCAGTCTGGGCTATACAAGACCCTGACTCAAAATAAACACACAAATAAAAATACATTTTAAAACTGAAGTGAAAGAGAAAAATATAAAGAATGAGTAAAAGGCAAGGAAATTCAAGTCATCAAATAGAAAAGAAAGAAGGGGTCGATTAAGTATTTTTATTTAACATAACCTGTAGGAGTATTGTCAGTATTAATGTCAATTCTCAAGGAAAAAATTTTAAACACTTACCCTAATATTTTAATTACTTGAAATGTTTTTCTAAATCTTCAAAAATACTCATGGCTCTAAGAATTATTTAATCAAGTGTTTGCTTTTAGTAAAAAGAAACTCTACAACTGCTAAGACAGACTTTCTACAGGCTACATTACTATATCGGCCTTTGTGAAGTTGTATCAAAGTCGAGGACACTAGCTGAATGATGCTTCAGTGCCTAACACACCCACTGTATTGAGTGCTGAGGATCTAGCCCATGCTAAGGGAGTGCTCTGTAACTGAGCTGCATCCCCAGAGCAGCTGTGTGATGGAAGTACAGTTTGTGACTTACAAAAATCAAACTGTCCAATGGTTTGGTTTGAATTACCTACCAACATATGCTAAGATGTGACAGGGACAAATGAAGTTCATTTACTCTGGAACTTACCAAGCAATACTTGGCTTTATAAGAACCAGGAAACAAAAATTTCCCCATATCATTTTTTAAAAGTTTCACATACCAGTCATTTATTTAACCTAGATAAATAGGGGACCATCACAAATTAAAAACAAAACAAAACAAAAACCAAAAACAACTGTTCAGAGCTATTCAAAAGATTTTAAAAGACTAATGAGACACAGCTACTAAGTATTATGTGTGATCTTTAATTTGACAGAGAGGACAAAAAGAAAAGGGCTAAAGAAGTAAAAGGGGGCAATATGAAAAGTATGAGGTCAACTTTTTGACAGTGATGCTGATTTTATAGCTTGAGTATTTCTTCAAGAGCAGCAAGTGTTCTTAACTGTTGTACTATTGTTCCAGCCCCTGGGTATGAAATTTTAAAGCAAAGAAAAAAACAAAACAAAAACGACAAAAAAAAAAAAAAAAAGGCAAGGTATCCTATGAATGAATCCAACGAAAACTGTAAATCAATCAATGTAAGACACGATTTTTTAAAAGATGGAACATTAAGTTTGGGCAATAATGTTAAACAATTCTATTGCGAAAATTAAAATAGTCCCAACTCTGAGTGTGGATATAGCTGTGGGCTGTCTTTGTCTTCTTTTGCGTGTGTGTGTGTGTGTGTGTGTGTGTGTGTGTGTGTGTTTGCTCTTCTGGAACCTGGAGCTTGCCACTAGGTATGCTAGCCAGTGAGCACCATGACCCATGTCTCTACCTCTCCAGTGTTGAGACTGCATGCTCCCATCACAATGCCAGGTTTGTTTACAGAGGTGCTGGGGATGGAGTTCAGGTCTTCATGTTTGTGTAGCAAGCGCTTTACTGACTGAGCTATTCCTCAGCACAAAGCATTATCTTCACAGCCTGTAGTGGTTTGAATGCAAATGGCTCACATAGGCACATCATAAGTTTGAATGATTGGTCCCCAGTTAGTAGAAGGATTAGAAGGTGAGGTCTTTTTTGAGGAGTTGGGTCACTGCGGGTGGGCTTTGTGGTTTCAAACACACACCCCTTGCAGGCTCAGGGTTGCTCTCTCTGCCTGCTACCTGAAGAACAGGAGGTAAAATCTCAGCTCCTGCTCCAGAGCCCTGCCTGCCTACATGTCTCCAAGTCTACCACCATGATCATCATGGACTCACACTCTACTCTGTAAGGTAACCCCAATTAAAGGCTTTCTTTTGTAAGCCACTTTGGTCATGGTGTCTCGCACAGCAACACAACAGTGAGATAAGCTGAGATCTACTGGCTACACTGCAGGGTACTAACCACTAGAAACTCCACCTAACCCTAAGACAAATGAATAAATCAAAGCCTCTTTAAAACAATGTAACTGACAGCATCAAGGTAATCATTTTTGCTATAACATACAACCTAAATGCTTAATATGGACTGTCCATATAGACTGCTTTATACAGCTTACATTTACTAAACATATGCATTTTTTTTTTAACTTTAAGGGTTTTTTTTTGGGGGGGGGTTAGTTAAATACTTTGTTACTAATTTGACAAAGTTAACTGTAATTTGTAAATACAAATACAAATACCATGACTATTCTAATTCCTTCTAAAATGAGGCACAGTAAATTCTGAAATGTATGAGAATCAATACAAAGAAAGTCTACATTGACATGAACATATCAAAATATGCTCATCTTGGACCCAAGGCAATAGGATGTGATTACTGTCACTGTCTGAGGGTGATGCTGTACTGATTTGGTAGGATTTTTTTCTAAATTTCCCCCAAACATTGAAAAGAAGTATATTTAAAAACTATTTCTTATTTAGTGCTTATTGAAAGTTGTGTTTTAGGGTAGGGCACTAAAAAGTTATCCCCATGCTATTCATTCTTTTTGTAATTATAAAATGTATGTTCATTTAAAATTTTTAAAGAGTTCACTATTTCTTCTCTCCCTGTCTCTCTGAAAGATTTAAAATTCCAGATATCTTCTATGCTAGGTACAGCAAGCTAAGAAAATTCCTTATTTGTTAATAATTCATTATTCAGGAATCTATGTATACCTCAGTAGAATGCGGAAGGAAAATCTTTCAAATGCAAAAAAATTAACATCTTTTAATAACTTTTTAAAAAGTCACAAATTAGGAATAGTTTTATTTCTCCACATAATAAAGACCTAATACAAATTCACAAACATCATATTCAACAACTAAAAATTCAAAGCTTTCTGTCTATAGTCGGGAACAAGACAAAAATTCCCAGGGTCGCTATGTCTATTCATCACAGTGTAGTCATGCACCACAAAATGTTCCAGTCAACTATCAACCACACAAGCAACAGCTCTATTAAAATGCAGCTGAAAAATCTATACTGTCAAATGCTGCAATAGGCTCCAGTGTCCAAGTACAATATATTACTCATGAATGTGTGGTGATACTGGCATAAACAAACCTGTCCCGTCAGTCAGATAAAACCCTAGCCTGACAGTTGTAAACAGCCTATATAATGCCAGATTAACGTTACTGGCTTATACATTTACTGTTATAAACTATTCTTTTTTCATAATTTTAAAGATGCTTGTTATGATTTGGGTCTTAAATATTTCCAGAAGTTTTAGGACAGCCTCTGGGTTGTTAGAAGATAGTGGGGCCTTCAGCTAGGTAGTCAAGAGTGGGGGCACGGTTTGAAGGACATAAATACTCTTAACACCCGTCCTCCGTTCTGTTCCTGCTACGATGCACTGGGCCACCAGCTGAGAACAATGAAGCAATAAACCATGCACACCTCCAACTGCAGGGCTATCAGTCATGAAAGTCTTTACTCCTTACAACATTATTTTGTATATTCGGGTATCTTGTCAGAGCAATACAAGAACCCAGCCACATCCTTATGCACCCCATGCCTACCTGTCACTGCTTGATTAGATCGAGACCACGTAAGCAGCCAGCATGGCAGCTGACCCCAAGGGTCCAGAGGTACTGCAGTGGCCCTCGCATCTTGGTGGCATTGACGCTCACTGGATTTATAACCCACTCAACAGGAGGGAGATCATCCTGATAATGGGAAGCCAGCCACCTACCCACAGCTAGTCAAGTCATGGATCTCGAAGGAGAGCCTGTCACTTTAATAAACCAGCATGATCTCAAACCACATTCTAAATATCTGTCCTTATGCCCACAGATAAGTACAGTCCTCACCTCTCATAAAAGCAGCTTCTCTTTGCAACAGAGACCATTGCAGCAAAACACACCCAGTCAAAATACAGAGATGCCCGGTACTGACTGATACATCTACAACACAACTCCTGCACCTGAGGCTCATGGGACATTGCAGGAGAGGGGGCAGAGTGACTGTCAGGGCCAGAGGGACACTGAGTTTACTGTGAGATTCTGACTCCTACGAACGCCAGAGAAGCTACACACCCAGTCTCCTCAACATGGCTGCCTAAACAAGACCACCACCAACAGACCTCAGCCCAGACAAAGAACTACAGGGATATGGTGTGATAGACAGCACAGGCCTTTCATCCCACACTTGGGAGGCAGAGGCAGACAGACCTCTGTAAGTCTGGTCTCATAATAACCAGTCTGCTGTACATACTAAGTTCAGGACAATCAAGGCTATGTATGTAAAGTAAACCTTTCTCAACACTACCTCCCCTAACACTAACACACACACACACACACACACACACACACACACACACACACACACACACAAAGCCTATGGGCAACAAAGGAATATGGAGAGTGAGAGAGAGAGAGTCTTCCCCAGGGAAGAGCATCCCAAATTGGTTATCCAATACTAAATGATCAGCCCTGAAGTGATACACATACAAAAAACATGCAGGCTATATTTATAATTTGGTAAGAACAATTAAGAAAAAGAGGCCATGAATTTGAAGGGAGGGTTACATGGGAGGAAGCTGGAGGGGGAAGTATTCAAAACATAAAAGATGATTTTAAAAATCTATAATGTTTACCAAAACAAAACTATCTGTGATGTATTTCTCAGAGAAACTTGTAATATATGGTCATTAAGCTATGTATAGATGTATTAAGTCCTAACCAGAGCAATTAGGCAACAGAAAGAAATGACAAGGATCAACATTTAAATGGAACATATAGAAGTCAGTGTCATGTCTATATGCTAACAATAATCTATCCAAAATTTTTCTTTTAAAGCAAAAGTCATATTTATAATAGCTAACAATAGCAAAAAAAGGAACTTCACTGAAAACAAAGCTCTGATGAAACAAACTAGAACTGTAAGTAAATGGGAAGAAAGACATCTCACATTTCCAGATTAGAAGGCAAAGAACTGTTAAAATGTCAAAGCCACCCAGAGTCCTGTTGATCCAATGACCTATCAAAATTCTAATGACCTTTTTCACAAAAACAGAAGAAAATGACCCTAACAAAGAATCACAAAAGATTCTGAAGCAGAGGTACTCTTGAGTAAAAAGAACAAAGCTACGGGTCTTACATCAGTTAACTTCAAAATCCACCTACAAGCTCTAAAATGAAAGAATATGGTGCTGGTGTAACAGAAAAATGTCAATGGACCAGAACAGAGGGCCAGAAATAAATCACATGTGTATAGTCAATTGATTTCAACAAAAGTACTAAGAACACATCTATGGCAAAATATCTGATTACACTGCGTAAAGATATGTCACTGTGATTGGTTTAATAAAAAGCTGAATGGCCAATGATAGCTGAGCAGGAGGTATAGCAGGGACTTCTGGACAGAGAGCTCTGGGAAGAAGGAAGGTGGCGATGCCACCCAGACACAGAATAACCAGGCTATGTATAATGGAGAAGAGTGTGTGGAAGACCATGGGGGGGGGGGTTGGAAGAGCAGGAGAAGAAGGAGGGGGAACTGGGACTGGAATATTTTAAAAAATTAATTTTAAAAAATGGGTTAATTTAAGTAATAGGAGCTAATTAGAAACAAGCCTAAGCTAAGGCTGAGCTTTCATAATTATTAAGTTTCTGTGTCATTTTTTGTGAGCTGGCAACATAAGAGAAACCCACCTACAAGCATCACAGGAAAAGGAGGGTCTCTTCAGTGGGGCTTGGGAATGCAGAGGTCCCTGTGTAGAACGAAGGGGTCAAAGAACGACACCAGATACTGTAAAACTGCTTCTTAAGACGCAGCAGCAGTGGGGTGAGGGGATGGCCCAGAGATTAAGAGCACTGATTGCTCTTCCAGAGGACCTGGGTTCAATTCCCAGCACCCACATAGCAGCTCACAACTCTCCGTAACTCCAGCGACACTCTCACACAGACATACATGCAAGCCGAACACCAATGCACATAAAACAAAAACAAAAAATAAGAAGCCACCTACACAATGGTTTTCTAAAAGTATGATACCAAAAAGACAACAAACACAAAAATAAACCAGTTACATAAAACTAGAAAGTTGTGTACAAACAATAAGTCAGGGATACAATGAAAATACAACTTCTGAGGGACAAGAGAAGGGTCTAGGCTTCTACACTCACTCAAGTATTATTCCCAATAGCTAAGATGTGTACTCAACCTAAGCTTCCAGGAACAAATGACTCAATAAAGGAAACACTGTATGTATGTATGTATGTATGTATGTACAGTGAAACACTCTTTGGTCATTAAAAAGGGAGACCTAGTCGCTTGTAATAGGAAGTATGAACCTAAAGGACATGGTGTTAAGTAAATCAGGAATAAAAAGACAACCCATGATCTCCAACACTGGATATTAAAAGGGCAAGCTCACAGAAGCGGAGAGTCAGACGGCAGTTAGCAGACACAAAGCACGGAGAGGGGAGAAGGGGGATTAAGACGGTGACCTGAGTAAAAGCTTTCAGTTAGATGGCATACATTTGAGAGGCCCATTGTACAACACGGACTTCAAAATCTACTTATTTTCCAGCTGTTTTGAGGTATCATAGCTTTTTATATTTAAAAACAATTCTAGCCAAGATTATGACATTAAATTTTATTGCATTTGAGATAAAACAGGTTATACATTTTTTTGTTTTTATATTTATGTAAAATAGATTCTAGATGAAGCTAATATACTTTTAAACATTTAGAAAACAGAAATCCTAACAATGAAATGGAGAACTTACCATTTTTGCTGACATCCAGTTCCCTGAGATTAATGAGATTTGCAATGGATGCTGGTAATGTTGTTAAATCATTGTCAGGCAAACTTAGTTTATGTAGACACTGACAGTTAAAAAGTTGCTAGGGAAAAAAGAAAGGACTTTGATTATCTTTTACATTTCTTTAGGTATTCTATGAACTAATTTTTATATGATAAATATACATATTAAAGCTAACTGTGTTAGGCCTACATTATCACTAGGAAAGGCCTCACGTTGTTCTGTTATTATGGATCTGAATAAATCTGAATCACTTAGAATGACTTAAACTTCTAACCTGTACCCAGTGAGAACCAATATATAAAACATATATTGCTATAGTCTCTGTTGAAGCTGCCAGAGGGTGAGTGGCTGTTAACACATTTTAAGTCCTAGAGCTTGTCTTTCAATCAAGCTTATTCCAAAAAGAAAGCCACGCTGAAGACCATCCCTTGAAAACTGTCAAAGTGCTAGGTCTGGGGTGGGTACATGTTCAATTACTTGCTCTGTTACAGCCAGCATCTCTTTTGTATATGCCTCTGCATTGAGACTCTAATCTGTCACTAACCTAGGTTTTCCCCATTCTGTCAGAGAACGAGCCAAGGATAGGAATGGATCTGTTGGAGCACACAATAATGATGAACAATAAATTACAAAGGACACTACAATCACAGCATAGCTGTGATTCACAATTCACCTTTAACATTTTTTCACAGCTGTTAAAGACTTCTCCACAAAATTATCAAGGAAATATTGGGCTTAGTAGCTCAAGCCTATAATCCCCAGATCTGGGAAGCTGAGGCAGGAAGATTGCTGTGAAGTTTGAAGCTAGCCTAGACTACAAAGCCAGATTCCGTCTCAGTAAAACATTTTAAATGTTAATTACCTAGGATAGCATTGGCTTCCAAAAGCTTTTAATATTGGTCATCACAACGAAGAGCCTTTGTATACTGTCATCCAGGATGTTCACAAAACATACAAATAATATAAAACAACTACTTCATGAAACAAGGTCTATATGCAACATACTTTATTTTCTGTTATATTACAGTTAGGGTGGCTGGATTAAATTTCTGTAGTTATACTAAAATTTTAATTTTAGATAAATTATTTTAGTATAACTATATCCTACATACTGCATACTTACACTAATTATTTCTTGTTCATCAGAAATTCTTATTTAACTAAGTCACCGGTAATTTTATTTTCTAAATCTCAGTCCGAATTACAGTGTATTTTTCAGAATTCTGAGAACACATACTAAACTGCTTGGTTGCTGCGACTGGCTGGTTTGGAAACAAGGTCTCACTACACATATGATCCAGGCCAAGGCAGAGCTCACTCACTGTGTAGCTCAAACTGGCCTTGAACTGCAGGTCTTCCTCCCTAAGGCACCACCATGCTCAGGTCTAACCAGTTTTTAAGCCACCAACTTCAAGTCTCCATTCATAGGGAACTGGATGCACACCTTCAATACGGGCCTCGGAAAGTACGGGCAGGTAGGTCTCTGAGTTGAGGACAGTCTAGTCTACAAGGTGATAATGCAGCTTTTTTTTTTTTTTTAATAAAACATGAAAACAAATACAGCTAATAAAAGGAAAGTAAGAGTATACTAAAAAAAATTCAGTAAAGTGGTGATCTTAGAAAGAAATTCACAGCAATCTCCCCCTCCACTTGTTACTAGTTTCAGAGATGCATGTTGTCCAAATCAATTCCACACAAAATGCAGGTAAGCAGAATTCCACCTCAAAAATTTATAGAACCATAAAAGCATGATATGGTAGTTGAAATGACAATTAGTCCCAATTATAACGCTGCACGTAAAGGGCTTATAGAATTTATATAATACAGTAAAATTTAGTTCTTTGTCTAGTTAAATCTAATGGCTCCAGAATTTGAATAGATGCATTATCTATTTTGATGGTTGTAAAATGCTTCAAGTAAAAATAAAATTTTAAGTTATTCACACAAGTACATAAATAACTTGAACAGACGCTTAAAAATCTATATCATTTTGAATTGTGCTTACAGCAAGACTAAGCCAGTGAATGGAAAAACTTGTGTACAACAATATTAGGAATGTAAACGTCTATGAATAGACATGATCTAATGTAACTGGAAAGTATTAATGTACCTTGGGAAGCTCTTCAATCTGATTAGCATCTAAATAGAGCTCCTCTAAAGTTTTTTCAAAGGTGAAAATCTCTTTGGGAACTTGTTCCAAGCTGCAATGAGAATAATCTAGAGTAGTGACCGTTTCCTCTTCTCCTCGCAGACAGCGACATGGCACCAACCGCACAAACAAACTTCGCTTTGTAGTCATCTTTTAAACGCTGCAGCATGTAGATAAAAACAAGTCAAATTGTATACAATATAATAAACAACTTTCCCAACAAATTACCATCCATTTAGCATAACTCAATGCATCACAGGCAAAGTTCCTCCTCACCACCCCACACACACCCCATGGCACCTATTTAAGAGTGCTTTAAATCAAACTCAAGCCCTCCAGTACTTTACAAAATAATCTAAGTAACCATTCATGATTTTAAAACATCTATTAGTGACCAACCATCATTCAACTTTACTGTGTGGGGGTTTGAAAGAAAATGGCCCCCAAAGGGGTGGCTTATTAGGAGGTGTGGCCTTATTGGAGGAAGTGTGTCACTGTGGGGGCGGGCTTTGAGTTCTCTTTCGCTCAAGCTTCCCTCGGCATGACTGCCAGTTGACTTCCTGTTGCCTGGAAAATGTAGCTCTCTCAGCTCCAGCACCAGGTCTGCCTGCCCACTGTCGTGCTCCCAATCATGATCATCAGGGCCTGAACCTATGAAACTGTAAGTGAGCCATGAAAATAGTTTCTTTATAGAGTTGCCATGGCCATGACATCTCTTCACAGCAATGAAAACCCAAACTAAGACACTATGATTCTCCTACATGGAAATCCCCATCTACTGCAAGTATAATTTTGGGTCAATCAAATTCTAGCCTATAGTTTTTGAAAGAGCTTGAAAATTCTAAACTAGTTAAGATCATATGTGAGTCAACTCACTTAAAATACAGTCTTTCAGTTAACCGAGAGAAAAGGCCAGTTTTGAATTGGTAAAAATTCATAAGGCCAATTTTATTAAGAACTTGTGTATAAAGGCTAACATTAAACTAACAGAGTAATAATTTAATAAAATGAGGAGGACTACCAACTGGTAAGTAACTCATTGCCTTAGGCACAGAAACAAGTACCAAGATCTCAGGCACAAAAAAATATAAGTATAAAAACTCAGAAAGTACCTTAAATATTTTAATTGCTAAAAAATTACCTATCAATAAAACACCCACGTTTAAGTAAAGGCACAACCAGTCTCAGTGTGGCTCAGCAAGGCACCGCACTAACAGCGCTACTCCCACTCGTGGGACTTGAGTGTCTGACCACAGACGGGGCTAAGTATTCCCCTTGCAGTCATTCTCACTCTGACTCTACTCAGCCACCTGGCACATACTGACACTCTTTGGATAAAGTGTACAAATATTTTCTTTGTCGCCATTACAATTTTCTAGGGAATGTCCTATTGTTTCCATCAAGAAGCAGAATTTCTTGACTAGGAAACAGCCAGAAATTAAAGAAATATCTTTAACACAGTAGTTAGTGTTTCTTTGTTTAGAACTACACAGACTTGTAAAATAGACTTTTGTAAAAGCATGTAATATACATTTGAACTAGATCCTCAAAACCCACTATCAATAGTTCTGTTTACAAACGGCTTTAAAAGATTTTTGAGAAAACCCAGTAGGTCCAGCATCAGATTTTCACCTGCGGCTGAAGATGCAGTGCAATGATAAAGTGCTTGCACTGTATCAACTGTGCAAGGCTCACCCTGATTTAGAGCCCCAGCATCACACACCCAGAACGTTCACGTCTAAAATCTTTGTCTAAAAAGAAATAGACAAAAAAGAAGCATACTGAATTCTTACTAACAATTCTATGTTTATAGATATGTACATTTTACCAACAGGAACAACAATTCATTCAATAAAGAACTTAACTGCTAAGAGGGAATTAAACATACAGTTATAAACTAATAAGATAAATGTAAAATCCTGGCTGGTGGAAGTCTTCCACAGGCCAGCCTGGGCCCTCAAGGCCTAGGCTGGCTGAAGACATTTCCCGGCCCCCTGGCACCTTGTGGTACTGGGCAGGAGGGTACCATCATAAGCAGGCCTGTGGTGGGGAGACGGGAGGGAAAGTATGTGGAATGGTTCCTCTGTTGTGGAAAGAGGTAGAACGGTCCAAGCAAAGGTGGTGAGGAACAGGATGATATGGGTGGCCTGCTTGCTACCCAGGGCCATGTCTGGGCCATGGTCCTACTGCAGGCGGGGTCTGTGTTGACATCTGTGGCTCATGTTGCCATCAAAGGACGGCCAGTGGCCTACTACCTGTGGCCATGCAGGTGTCAAGGTGTTGTGCCACCACAGAGGCCTTACCAATCAGAGTGGCCTGCATTGCCACCATCCAGGGCCAAGTGGCCATGTCTAGGTTTATTGACTACTATAGCCAGCCAGGGTCTGGAGTGATGTCCTTGGCTCCTATTGCCACCAAAGTCTATGTGGATGCCCATGGGTCTGGGTCACCATCTGGGGCCATGTTGATGTCCAAGGACCATGTCTGGGTCTATGTCCCTATAGCAGCTAGAGTCTGTGTTGATATCTGTGACCTCTGTTACCACAGAGGGCCATTAACAATCATGTATGATGAAATCCTAGGGCCATGCTGAGCAAGCCCTACCCTTCGCTGGTCTGCCCCTCACAGAGGTCTAGAACCAGTGAACATCTGCAAGTAGAGCTGATAGAACAAAAAACACACTGAATGACACACTGCAGCTGTGATGCCACTAGGGTGAATAGAGGTGTTGGAGAGGTGGGAAAAACAGAGCAGCGAAGTGTGCGGGGCCCTGCATGGACCCCAGAGGCACCTTGAGCAAGCCTGAAGCTGTGAGCTGCAACTCCTTGCCCCAAAGCTGTTGTTGGTTCTCTTCCCATTTTGATAACACACACCTTGTAGGGAGCTAAGCTTAAAATTCCTGTAATTTTCCACTGTGCTGTAAGTCAGTATTTAAGCCCGTTCCATCTCCTCAATAAACGGCATTTGGCGTTCCAACATTGCCATTGAACGAATGACCCGCTGTCTTTATTTCAATCTCTAAGCCTTCGCCCAATTCGTGGAAGAGATCATAGTGTGGGTACTACAAAGTAAGTTTTTATTTGTTTTGAAATTTTTAAAAATTTTCTTGAGGGGGGGTAATGCTGCAAGTCTGAAGGGCAGATATGGAGAGACTAGGAAATGAGTGGAATTGGAGTACATGATGTGAAATTCCCAAAGAATTAACAAAGAAACAGATATAAAATACAAATGTAAAATACAAAATAGATATAAAATCTCTCACTTAAATTGATACTAAGGCCATTTAAGATCCTGCTGCTATCTGTTCTGTCCAGTATGGTAGCCAGTAGATACATGTGCCATTTAAATTTAATATTATATCAAATAAAATTGAAAAGGCCATCTCCTTATCCCACTCAACTGCCACATCATACTAAGGATACCAAAGTGGAATAAACAGTTACAAAAAGCTTCTACCAATACAGAAAGTTCAACTGCATATATCTACTTCATAGTAGTGACTCAAATTATGATTCTCACAAACCTTATATTAACAGATATATATGGACATATAATTTGACAGTGTGCAAGACCTTGAATGACATGACTTTTAAAAATTCATTTCCTACCAACCATTCTAGATTTAGGAATATAATGAATGAAGGGCATGGACTGTTATTATCTAATGAATATAATTTGAAAGACAGCATATTTATTTTGGATATGTTTTAGGGCACTTGAGGTACAAGGTAATTTAGAGTAAAGTAACTGTTAAACTGAAAAGTCCCCCTTACCAACTCTCATGGACTCATGTCACAGCATGGAATGAAAGCTACTAACTGATTTACAAGACTAAAGGGACCTTAATCCTTGAGAGGAGGGTATAAAGGGAAAGGAGGGGTAAAATTACCTAAAGATCTTCCCATACATAATAATGCAAGACAGTTACCCACAAGGAGACAACCAAGCCAGTCTGAACAGAAAGTGATACACAATCAAATTGCTAATTAGAATTTTAGGAAAAGCTACTACATAAACCACGGTGACACTGGGGTTAAGAATCTTCTAATCACAATGGAAGAAAAGTAGTCAACTGAGAAAAGGAGCATAATACACTGACAACTTTCTAACAAAAATTACATCTAGCCAACCATGGTGGTTCATGCCTTTAATCCCAGCACAAGCAGAAAGGTCTCTGTGAGGCCAGTCTGGTTTACATAGTGAGTTTCAGGCCAGATTGGGGGGGGGAGGCGGAGAGGGGAGTGAGGATTCAAAATTCAAATCAAACAAAAAATTAAATCTACTTACCACTGGGTTGAATTTATCTCCCTGATGTTTCTTAATTGAGCCAACATTCTATGAAAAGCAAAAGAAAACAAAAAATTAACAATAATATACCTTTAAAGCTAAGGAACATCTCTCCTAATTCCTAATTTACAAGAAAAGCTAAAGTGAAATTTTAAAATACTGACCACTATAAACTGAAAACCAAAACCAAACCAACACATCAAATGTAGTGGACTGGGCAGTCTTCCCAAAGAGGGGCCCACACCAGACCCGCCGCTCTCTTTTTACTGACAGCACGCCTCCTATTCCTTAAGACCACAACAGGCAATCATTCAAGCTTTGGCCAGCCAAAAAGAAGTCTCAGAACATGACCGGGCTACTGGCACACACTAAGTGGCCGTATCTAAGTACATCTCCTATCTTGACTCTCCTCTTGCCTCCTGGGACTTTATAAAACTCAAGATTTTCTGCTCCCATGATACAAGAGAAAAAGTATTTCCTTCTGCCAGGCCTACTGCTCTGTTTTTCTTTATACAGCTCAAAGAGTATTCCTAGAACTAACTCACTAATTAAAATAACTGCACTAGCCCAAGAACTTTTAATCTATGAATTCATTTCAATTTATTTGCAGCAGCTGTACTTCAAAACCTGTATTAGATTTGCTGACCACTATTCAAAGTGGAACTATATCAAACTAAATAAGACTCCTGCTTTTATACCAATAAATCTAGACATACACAACAAAATCTCCAAAACATCATCAAATGTGCAAGTGGTTTTAAGGAACCAGGAACAAAAGGAGGCTATGGTGGTCTTTCAAAGTCAATGGTTATACTTGTCCTAGATGCTTAACCTTCTAGGGCCACGGGCAGTCATCTTACTTTTGGTCCCTGCATTTTAACCTGTTGTCAAGCTTGTATCATCGAGAGCTAAGAGTTACAGCTCCAGGTGATGCTTAGAGACAAGACTTCACTCCCAGTCATAGGAGGAAGTTCCCTTCTCAAATGCCTCCAGCACCAAGAGACTGCTTGCTCCAGTTTCTTAAAAATACACAGGCATACCTGCATACACAAATTTGCTTATTTCTAAATAAATACTAGTGTCTGAAATAAAATTGTTCATACATTTGTAAACTACTGAGAGCCTTCTATCAAAATCAAATGCCTAGGTGATATGGCACATGCCTAATCCCAGCTTTCAGGCAGAAGAGGCAGGTAGGTTGAGGCCAGCATTTGGTCTACATAGTGAGTTCCAGGTCAGCCAAGGATACAGAATACAGAACCCTTGTCTCAAAACACCAAAACAAAGCAAGTATCTTTTCACTAAAATGTCATTTGAGCTTACTGAAAAATAACACATTTTCTCCATGCAAATAAATTCCAATTGCCAACCATATTTCAATTCAGCAGTTTTGAGGTTCTATGTGATGGGTGCTGTTTAACTGCTTAAAAGATTTACTCCTGCTTATAGGAATCTTTACTATTCAGAACGCTAATGGGTTGAGCTGTCTAGACAGACAGAGGTGGACAAGCAAAGAGAAGACAAGTAAAATCAGTGACTTAAACAGTCCTCAGGGATCTACTTTGTGGTAAACAAGTTTTAGTTCTTCATTTTCTATTCTTGAACCACTACATGGTGACCAGTGTTGCAAACATCATCTCGGTACCACAAGTCAATGAATATGAGGAATAAAATCTGTTAATAAATAAGTCTTATCAATCAGAAAAACAAAATGAGCTGAGTAGCTAAATTAATAGCATTTCTAGGTTTCTCATATATCATGAAACTATTTGCTTAAACAAATGTCAGATTCCAAACACAGCCAAACATGACTAGGTAAGATAATCTCAGTCTCCAACACTACATGTTTTCTTTCACCTACAGAATTTAGTATTAAAACAAACAAACAAACAAAAACATAAAATGCCTAGGTGATATGGCACACGCCTTTAGTCCCAGCAGGCGGATCTCTGTGAGTTCAAGGCCAGCCTGGTCTGTAAAGCGAGTTCTACGACAGGCTCCAAAGCTACGCAGAAAAACCCTGTCTTGAAAACAAACAAACCAAAAAAAAAAAACCATAAAAGTACAAAGGGAAGCTAAGCATGATGATTCAAGCCTATAATTCCCAGATTCAGGGGGCAGAGAAAGAAAGTCCCAAATTCGATTCCATCCTGGTCTACACAGCAAGGTCCAGGTGGTCAGCTATAACCATAGAGCAAAACACTCTCAAATAAGTAAGGGGGCGGGGGAATGGCTTGATGGGTAAAAGACTTCGCAGCAAGAACCCGACACTGAGAGTTCAGACCCCTGGAACCCATGTTAAGACCGTGCAGTAGCAAAGTGGCTGTGCTACCCACACCGTGGGGGAGAGGGGAGGCAGAAGTGGAGCATTCCCACGAGCTCCCCAGCCACCGAGCCTGTACAAGCAGCCACAGGGAGACCCTATTTTCAAACAAGGTAGAAAGCCAAGGAGGACCAATACACAAGGTTGTCCTCGGACCTCTGCATGTGCACTGAACCACACAACCCCTCCCCCTGAAAACAAAAAGAAAAGAAAAAAGAAAACTAGACAAGAACAGGAAGAGAACCAAAGAGAGCGGGAAGTAGGAACCAAAGGTCTTTCGAGAGTACAACAGAAAATGTTTACTACAAAAGGAAAAGAAAAAGACCAACAGAAGGTATCCACAGTATGTTTCATAATTTTACAATTACTCTAATAAAGCTACTGATCTCTGTGCAAATGGTTTAGGACTGATCTACTTAACCTTCATATAGTGCCTTTGTGTATACCTTTGTGTATATAGCTAACAAAGATGGTCGCTAAATCTTGTCATTCAGGGTTTGCCCAGATGTGACAATACAATCTGGTAGACTGGAGGTGCCTGTAATCTAAAATGGTGAAGACCAATCGATCTTTGGATGTAAGAGGGATGAGATAACTTGTGTTTAGAAATCCCAGCCTGGCCGGGTGGTGGTGGCACACGCCTTTAGTCCCAGCACTCGGGAGGCAGAGGCAGGTGGATCTCTGTGAGTTGGAGTCCAGCCTGGTCTACAGAGTAAGTTCTAGAACAGCTTCCAAAGCCACATAGAAGTCCTTTACCCTGCTCCCATCTACAGCACAATCCCTTACACCAGTTGTCCACCTTTATTGTCTTCATTCATTCTCCTGCTATACTTTTTTAAAAGATTTACTTTTTAAGTGTGTGTGTGTGTGTGTATGTGTGTGTGTGTGTGTGTATGTATGTGCGTGCGCGAGAGTACATGTGCACGTGCATTCCTGTAGAGGCCCAAAGAGGGTATTGGATCCCCTGTAGCTGGAATTACAGGCAGTTGTGAGCCACTCAATGCAGATGCTGGGAACTGAACAACAGGAAGCACTCTCTGCCACTGAGCCATCTCTAGTCCCCAATTGCTCTTAATCCAACCTCAAATCACATTTTGTCCTGCCACTTCAATTAAGCTATCTACACACCCTAGTTCTGTCATGACACCTGAGCATGCAAAGTCTCATTTGCTTGTTGACCTTCTTTAAACCAACCTCTTAACACATAACACAAATCTTAGTCCTGTTACATACACTCAAACCTATCCCAAATAGTCACTCAATTTCAATCTTTGAAGTATTATCTATTTTCCAAATATTAGGTACTCATGAAGCTAGAAGAAATATTCTTTAATATGTACAACTCTGTTTTTGTATACAAGTAAAAAGTAATTTAACTGAAAAATTTCAAAACCTAATAAATACAAGTATTAAGTGATGCTGTCACTGTTTGGGTTCCAACTTGTCCCTCAAATTGGCTGAAGCTAGAACATGATTAAAGATAGGTGTTTGAGAAATTAGCTGGAGGAACAAGAAAATTAACAGGGATAGAGCAAATCCCAATATAAGAAATGATATATCATCAAAGTCTTCCATATGATGGAACAGGCTTGCTTGTTCCCCTTTAACCTGCTGAGAAAACCACAAAAGGCTGCTCAGAACCCTCTACCTATGGGACCAACGAGATGCTTTTATCCACTGCTCCTCTTGGTGGGAGACAGGAGCAGAACTGCTTCTGTAAGTGTTAACTGCCTCACTACCACCCTCTTGCTGTCTATTCTAGGCCTCCCACAGCTAAGAAGTCAAAGGAAGACTGTCTGAGACAGGAAGTCCAGCCTCAGGTAAGCCTTGCTTTATACCTATGACTGAAGCTGAAAGTCAAGGGTGAGCTAAGAGAGTACAATGCAGACCGCAAGCAATGCCAGTTGCACTAAAGTGAGTCCTTTTCTAAACTTAAGCTTGTACATCTAACTCTCTACCCAATAGCCTCATGTAATAAGGGGACTAAAATGATTAAGACTAAGAGTACTAGGCACAGGCTTCGGTGCTCAGTAAAGAGAAACAGGAAGAACCCAAGTTCAAGACCTGCCTGGGCTTACAAAACAAGTATGGGGTCAAGATGTAAGTGAGCAGTACTACCTAAAGCAAAAGTTGAAAAAAGTTCCAAGAACATAGCTTAGAGTACTTGCCTAGCATATGTGAAGCCCCACATTCAATTCCCAGTGCTGCTAGACAGAGAGAAGAAGGGAGAGAGGAGCAAAAGAGGGGAAAGAGGAGATGGGCGGTGGTGGCGCACACCTTTGATCCCAGCACTGAGGAGACACAGGCAGGTGGAACTCTGTGAGTTCGAGACCAGCCTAATCTACAGAGTGAGTTCCAGGACAGCCTCCAAAACAATGCAGAGAAATCCTATCTCGGAAAAACAAAGGGGGGTGGGGGGGGGAGAGAGTAAACAAACTTAGTGAATGATTCTGTTTCCATGGGAGAATATAAACAGTAAGGCTAGAAGGGGAACTCTGGAGAGTTTCAGTAGGTACAGCACAAGCATGAGGTCCTGCATCCTGAGGCCAGCACCCACATACAAAGAAAGACCAGTGGCCATGCACCCTAACCCTGGTGCTGCCTCGGGTCAGGAAACACCAGGGTCACTGAGGCTCTAAGCTCAGCTGAAGACTCAATAAGGCAGAGTGATCCTCATCTTCCTCTGGTCTCATGAATAACTCTTCCTCCCCTCCCCCACACAAGCACAGACACCATGCTCACAAAGGTAAAATTTTAAAAAATAGTGTGAGAGAGAGGTATAGGATATTTGATCACATTATGAACCCCAAGACTGCAATGTTTACTGGAAAAACCTGTTTCCAGTTGTGGTGTGGCTCAGCTCTAGCACACACCTTGAATCCAAGAGCTTCCTGCTTCAATATTGTAAAAGGATTAAATGAGGTCAACCATAGGTCAAAGGGCAGAGCAATCAACCAGATGACAGGAAGTGAACACAAGATTATTAAGAAAAATCCACAGAGTGTGAGGAAATCAGGAGGATGGAGACAGACGCACAAAAACCGAACGAGGGACATTCAGTTTGAGGAGTTTTGTTTGAGAAAGCAGAGAAGGGGGGAGGGGGGGTTTCTGGGCTGTCAGTGGAGAAGGAAGGCCTGCTGGGTGCTTTCTCGACCTCTCTGAGCCAGCAGGTTTTTACCCCAGCATCTGGCTTCCTAGACTTTATTGGTAAAATCAAACCATTGACATTTTGCTAAGCACAAAATATATATAGTATTTCTAATTATTATAATTAATTATATATACATGTATATGCACATGCATACATACATACAGAGAGAGAGAGAGAGAGAGAGAGAGAGAGAGAGGAGCTAGTGGAGTAAGTCGGGAGGAGGATGCTTACTCTGGCAACACACATGCACACAGACACTTTTTTGGGATGAGCTGGGGCAAGAGGTGGTAGCATGTACCTGTAACCCCGGGAAGGCCAAAGCAGGAAAATTTTGAGTTTGAGCCAGCTTGGGATATCTTGCAAATTCAAAAGATAATTTCTCAGAAGACTCAAAGACACAAAATGTGAAAACAGAAATGAGAATGGACATGTAGCAGTACAGATAAATAAAAACTTTAAAACTGCTAAATCACATAATGGTTATGTTTTAAAATATGCTAGCTTTTTATAAAAATGTTATACAAATAAATGCTTCCCAATTCATTATAAGTTCACTATAACTTTAATACTGGTATCTTCAAAGTTAGCAGACTCAAGAATACTTAAAAAAAAAAAAAAAAAGAGGTTGAGGCAGGAGGATGTCAAGTTCAAAGCCAACCAGGATTATTCAGGGAGGTCTTGCATTAATAAACAAACAAATACATTAGAGCCTGCTCTGATAATACATCCCAGCTCTCAAGAGACACAGCCAGAGGACCATCTGAGGCCAGATGATCAAAGTCAGTCTGAGCAATATAGGAAGAACCTATAAGTTATCATTACTTGCCTTTTGTTATAAATAAACCTGTGGTAGTTTGAATATAATTGGTTCCCATAATCTCATTAGGGGTGTCATTATAGGAGGTGTGGCTTTGTTGGAGGACGTGTGTCACTGTGGGGGCAGGCTTTGAGGTTTGCTATGCTCGGGAACTGCACAGAGTCACAGATCATTTTCCGTTTATTGTCTGCAAGAAGTAGGATCTCAGCTACTTTGCCAGCACTGGACTTGGTGTTTTTTGTTATTATTGTTTTGTTTTTGTTTGGGTTTTTTTTTTTTAACTCTTTGCTCTTTGGGGGCCCACCACCAGGCTCCCAAATAAATACTCAGAGACAGATTCTTATTTATGAATGTCTGGTCTCAGCTTGGCTTGTTTCTAGCCAACTCTCTTAACCTCAATTACCCTGTCTACCTTTGTCTCTGGGCTTTTACCTTTCTCTATTCTATGTGTCTGTCTTACTCCATTGCCGCTATGTGTCTTGGGGAGTTGACCCCTGGAATCTTCCTCTCCTTTTCCTGTTCTTGATCCTCCCTCTCCTCGTTCTTTTGTTTACTCTCTGTCTGGCAGCCCTGCCTATTTCTCTCTCCTGCCTGGCTATTGGCCATTCAGCTCTTTATTAGACCAATCAGGTATTTTAGGCAGGCAAAGTAACACAGCCTCACTGGTTTAAACAAATGCAACATAAAATACAACACAGCTTTGCATCATTAAACAAATGTAACACATCTTCAACTAAAATTCCACAACAGCACCGTGTCTGCCTGCATGTCACCATGTTCCCTGACATGATGGTAACAGACTGGACTTCTGAGCTGTAAGCTGCCACCTCAATTCAATGTTTCCTTTGTAAGAGTTGCTGTGGTCATGGTGTCTCTTCACAGCAACAGAAACCCTAACTAAGACAAAACCCTACATTATATGAAACAATAGTAAAATATAACTAAGGAATGAATACCAAGATGAATGAAAAAATGTTATCTGCAGATCACAAAATCAGATACAAAAGAAGGAAAATGAACTTTCTCCTTAAACATCAAATCACATCTACATAGACAAAGCCAACATTCATTCTTGACAAAAATGTTAGTAAATTAGAAACAGGACTATATCTTCAGTTAAGAAACTAACTTAACCATTAGTGTCACCTCCAAGAATAAAACAAACACAAGAAACACTGTCAATAATTTAAAAGATTATTATTACTACAAGAAAGTTGAAATATACTCCACAGAATTGAAGTAATTCTTCTAAATGATATAGCTGACAGTGGATTTGTATCTATATTAAAAGAACTCTTAAAAGGCTACAAGTACTCACAATATGGGCAGAGATACAGCTCTATTAATAAAATACTTGTCTAGAATAAAGCCCCTGTTTTAATTCTCAACACAACATAAACTGAACATGGTGGCACATGCCTGTGATCCTATTTGGGAAGTGGAAGTAGATGGATTAGAAATTCAAGGTAATCCTTGTCTACAAAAGGATATTGACCAGTAGTTAGAACTGGAAAGAAGGGAGGGAGGGAGGGAGGGAGGGAGGGAGGGAGGGAGGGAGAAGGAGGAAGAAGGGAGGGAGGGAGGGAGGAAGATTTAACAGGTTTTTCTCCAAAAGTAAACAAAAACCCAAAGCACATAAATATACTAGCATGTTTAATCATTAGGAAAAATGCAAATCAAAACCCTCAGTAACTCAACATTATGCAAATACAGGGATTACCATCAAGACAGGAATAAATGTTAAGGAGGATGGGGAGAAACTAGAACGCTTGTAATTTACTGAGTGTAATATAAAAACAGTACAGCCACTTTGTAAAACACACAGTTACTCTCTGGCATAGTGGACATGATGTCCATACAATGAAGTATCAGCTATTTTAATATGAGATAATGTACCAGCTTATAATTCAGCAGGGATAAACCATGGAAACACCACTCTGTGTTTAAGAGAACACACCAGGCCTCGTTAGAACAGCTTCCTGCTCCACTGTGATTTCTCCTTTCTTTAAAAACAGACACCACAAATCCTTACCATGCCTCTGTGAAAACATTAAGGCAGAGTGCAGTGGTTTGAGAAGTAGGTGTGTGTAACAAGCGGAGCGGCCTGCCTTCAAGCCGCTTCTCCCATCTGACAGCTTCCCATATCCACCTCCTAGCGCCAGGTAACAGCAACACTGTTACAGAGAAGCTAATCACCACCTTCTATCTCTATAACATGTTAGGACCAGAAAACAGTTCCCTCAGAAGGTGCTGCACAGAATCAAACACTATCATTAAAGAAAAATAGAAGACACAGATGCACCTGAATTCCTGAACGCTATCTAATTATTTATTCTAATGCCTTCCTGAAACTACCGCCTTCTAGGCCTTGAGTGCCTACAAGACCAATTACATCTTCATACAATCCTATTTTTCTAGTTACTGCTTATTTCTTATAAAGCATCAGACACACTGATAGCTCTATACCAAAGCTTCTGAATTTAAATTTAAAAAATTCAAATACATGAAAAATCCAATATAAATATCATCAAAATACTTTGTAGATCACTGTCTCTATCCTTCCATCCACAATGAAGAAGGATTCTACACCCTAACCTTTGTATCAGAACCCCTGTGAATGTCAAGTGGGTGTAGTAGCCTGCTTGTAATTTCAATGCTCAGAAAGTACAGACAGGAGATCCCTGGAGTGAGCTGGCTATCTAGCCAAACCTTACTGTTCAGCTCAATGAATAAGGTGGGAAGTGATCAAGTTAAACTACATGCACACGCACCTATGTACACCTTCAAACATGCAAATGCATATACATGCACACATTTCACAAAATTGAACATATAAAAAAAATCACAAAGAGTTAGAGAGCACAGCTGGCTCAGCAGTTAGAGTGCCCACTGTGCACACCATACCAGAGCTTAGTCTACCACCTACGCTCCTGGAAAATATGAGCTCCAGACCCAGGGAAGACCTGCTTCAAAGGGACAGGGAGAGAGTCACAGAAGGCTCTTCTAACTTCACATGTGCATCAAAGGACACACCTGGACACACACACACACACACACACCCCACATAAAAAGAACTGTTTTAGGCTGTCCTTTACAGAATCACAATAATTTTAATACTGATCCATCCCAATAAGTTATATTTTTCCAATATTCTAAAATAGTCTCTTTCTAAAATCCACCACCCTACCCCACCCCCCGTGTGTGGGCAGTACATGCAATGGCACGTCTGTGGGGTCAGAGTACATGAATGGCAGGCCCGCGGGGGTCAGAGTAACTTTCAAGAGCTGGTTCTGTCCTTCACCGTGGGTTCCAAATACCAAACTCCGGCCATCAAGTCTGCTTTAATCTGCTGAGCCATCTTACTGGCCCTGAAATAGTTTTCAATATGCACTGACTGTCATTACTAAAAAACTTTATTAACTGAGTAGTATTAACATAGGCATCTCTGAAGTAGGAATCGACTGAGAAAATGGAAGTTGCCACCATTTCTACAGTTTAATCAAAAGCTTTAAAAATATCTTTTGCATGAAATTCTTAAGAAAAAAACATATTACGTTACTTACAGGTGAATAGTGTTTATGTTAAACTGTATTTAGTAACACAATTTCAAAGCAGATATATCTGATTTACTTTTAAAACACATTTTTGGCAGAACTCTTTCAAAAAAGATTACTGTTTATCTTCTTAATCTCAGTATGAATTATTTTTGAAGAAAATTATAGAATTTGATGAAAACTACTAAAGCAGAAAATAAGAGTATGGTCAGTAGTACAGTGCTTAGCTGGGATGCATGAGCCCTAGTTATATCGGCTAATATAAATTCTTAAAACAGGAGAAAAGGAACTTACAGTATTAAATTTAAAACTATGAGTATGAAACACCTTCATTCAGAAAATGCTTACATATAAATATACCTTCATGTAGTATGCTACATTAAAGTTATAGAAGCTTAAGCAGAATTAAAGTAAGCAAATGTACTGTTTCCTACATCATATTAAGTTCTAATATGTGCTTTAAGTTGTCCACAAACAAACGACCCACAATAGAAACACACAAATATAACTGTATTTTAAACTCTGAAGTTTTACATTTGACATGTTTTTTTCCTAGTAGCTTAATTTCTCCACTCTCCCAATAAGATTCTCCTCCAAGTAGTAATTAAACAGAAAACAGAATTTATCCTCTAATTGAACAAATTTTATACAAGTGAGGAAATCACTCATTTTTCATTCAAAAGGAAGATCAACTGAGTTTCTTCAGTATCATTTCTGAGATATTATACATTTACAAAATAGTTAACTGTTCTTCCCTCCACATGACTTTAAAAAGTGACCTGGTCTCAGGACTTTAGTAATTTCTCTAGGATTTTATTGATGTTTTAGTTTAAATTTGTATAACTTACAAACTGTCTTTCTTTAAATGTGAGATCATTAGTTTTCTACAACACAATAAAACACTGATACTCAGACCTCACCACTCATCTGCATTACCTCTCCTGATACCAAATTGGCTGGATCCTCTCAATATCAACACATATCCCTGGGCTCTGGGGTTAAAGGGCAATGGCTACTCGTCAGAGGACCAATTTTAGTTCCCAGCACTGTCATCTAGTGGTCCACAACTCCAGCTCCAAGAACTGTGACACCCTCTTCTGCACCCTGTGGGCACCTGCACTAACATGTGCTCATACCTCTACACCAACCAGTGGTTCTCAACCCTTTGGAGTCAGATGACCCTTTCATGGGGTCACTTAAGACCATCAGAAAACACAGATACTGACATTATAGTTCACAACCACAGCAAAATTATAGTCATGAAGCAGCGATGAAAATAATAAATTTATGGTTAGGGTCCACAACATGCAGAACTGTATTGAAGGGTCACAGCATTAGGAAAGTGGAGAAACTACAGACAATTTTAAAAGGTTTAAAGTGCCCTCCCCAGCAAAGATACCTAAACTTCATCTTTACACATTACTAAACTCAAACGGAAGAGTACACTTCCTTACAGAATAAGGAACTGACACAGTAATTAACACCAAATCTGACAGTGGTTCTCACAGACATGATAGTAAATGCATTAGTCAGAGGCCAGGGATGACTGATGTTCTATAATGAAGGCATCAATACAATGCTTGTATTTGGAGTGGGCAGATTGTTTTGCTTTCTGCACAATGTTTTAATAAGTTGTAAATATCCTGTAAATTAAGAGAACATCAAGATTTATTTTGTTTTAAAATTTTAAACTTTAAAATTTTAAAACAAAGTTTTTGTCATCAAATCTTATCACAAACAGCAATGTCTCTTCTAACTGTAGTTTAGTTGACAATATCCCATATTTGTGTCAATCTCTACAAATGTAGCATGATGGGGGTGTCCTGTCTGTATGCTGTGAATATATGTTTCTCTTACTGGTTGATGAATAAAGGTGCTCTGGCCTATAGACAGGCAGGATCTAGCCAGGCAGGAAATACAGGACTAGGAGAATGCTGGGAAGAGGGAGGCAGAGAGGAGCTGCCAGGGAGATGCCATGTAGCTACCAGGTAGATAGGACAGACGCTGGGGATTCTCTGGTAAGCCAAGGTAAGCCAAGACCACGTGCAAATACATATTTTAGTAGAAATGGGTTAATAATTCTAACACTTCAGCCAAGCAGTTTATAATTAATGTAAATCTCTGTGTATTTATTTTGGAACGAAATGGCTGGAGCACCAGGTGGAACAGAAACTTCTGTCTATAATAGTAGCAAGTGCACTCGTGATGGGACTGCATCTAATGGCAAGTTATCTGTAACCAATGATTCTTATAACTGAACCCAGTCCTTTCTTTCTTTCTTTAATTGTTTTTTTGAGACAGAGTTACTCTGTATGGCCCTAGCTGTCCTGGAACTCAACTCTGTACATCAGACTTGTTGTAGAATATTAGTTAAAGATGTGTTACATTTGTTTAAGCCATGGAACATTTGTTTAATGATGCAAAGCTGTGTTGCATTTGTTTAACTCTGTGAGGCTGTGTTACTTTGCCTTTCTAAAACACGTGATTGGGCTAATAAAGAGCTGGACAGCCAATAGCCAGGCAGGAGAGGGGTAGGCGAGGCTGCCAGGCAAAGAGTAAACAGAAGAATGAGGAGAAGGGAGGATTGAGAAAAGGAGGAGAGGGCTCCAGGGGTCAACCCCCAGCGAGCCATGGAATAAGAAGAAAGGTTTGCTTTTGGTTGGTTGGTTGGTTGGTTGGTTGGTTGGTTGGTTGGTTGGTTGGTTGGTTGGTTGGTTGGTTGGTGAAGCTGCTATACAATGAAATGAACAAACCTTAGAGTTATAGTCAGTTATATTGGGGTTTCAGGACATTTTTACTACCTAAAGTTTCCTTATACCCTCCATCCAGTAACACCCCTAACATCCAGAGACAATCGTTCTTCACATTTAATGTTAGAGCTGGGGTTGTTTGTTTGTTTCAATGGTTATAATAGACATTTACAGAACAGAGGCATCTACAGAACAAAGAACTCTTAAATTGTGATTCAAGTTGAAACAACTTCTTAAAATATGCTGAGACCAGGCACAACCACAGATCTCAACTACAAGATAGCTTCTTCAACCATTCTTTCTCTTTCCTTTCCAAAATAACCTCTTTCTGATAGGGTTCAAGGAATTTGTCCTCATATTTCTCCTTAGGTAAGATCTGATGCCTCGTGGTCAGGTTCAGGGCTCTCTTAATTGGAAACATCCTGTCATTATAAAGATTCCCAGGAAGCCTTCTTATGGCTTCTTTGACATCTTCAGCCTCATACATTGTGTCATCTCTCATTAAACCCAGCTTGTTGAATCCTGCAGCACTATAATACCATTTTCAAAAACTCTCCAGCTCTTGCTTGATGCTGCAACAGCAGGTCTACCCGCCATTTTGGCCTCTAAAGCTGGGTTTTAACATTTCCTAATAAACAGAATCATACAATATATACTATGGTGCCTGGCTTCTTTCATTAAACAATGTTTTTGAGATTCATCTGTGTTTAGCCAATAACTCACTCTTTCTAACTGCTGAGTGGCAACTCCTCCAGTCTGTTTATCCATCTTTGAATTCCATCACCTGAGGACCACACAGCTGCTCTGACACATTTCAAATGCATGCTTTCAGTTCTCTTGGGCAGACCGGAGTGGAACTGCTGCAGGCATATATTTAATTTCAGAGAGTGGGCACCAATTTTTTCAAGTTCTCTACAGAATACTAATGTGCACCTTTAAAATACTTAGTGACAACCAGCAATGGTGGTGCAGCCTTTTATCCCAGCACTAGGAGGCAGAGGCAGGTGCATCTCTAAGGTCAAGGCCAAGCCTGGTCTACAGGGTGAGTTCCAGGACAGCCAGAGGAACACAGAGAAAACATGTCTAGACACCATCACCCGTCACCCCAAAAGCTTAATGACATTTTCTAAATGTGATCATGGCAAAGTATATGGTTATAACGATAGTACTGCTGTCTATTCTATGTTCTAGCTAATAGGTTACTCACCTGCCCCCTTTTTAACTTTTCATGTGGTTTGGAAGATTAAACTACCTACAACTTCATTTCAAATAAATAAAGTATATTAGTTAATATTCCACTGCTACCAAATATCTATGATTGGTGCTTTTTAATGAAAAGTGATTTACTTAGCTCAAAGATAGGGTTGTCTGGCATGGCACTGTGTGTGTGTGTATGATTATGTGAGAGAGGGGAGGGACGGACGGACGGATGGACAGACATAGACAGAGAGCAAGCAGGAGAGGCACATTATGCAGCTGAGAAGCAGACAAGAGACAGAGAAATTTTCATCACTATGTAACCCAGATAGTGTCAAACTTGCAACACTTCTGTCTCAGCCTCTTGAATGCTGAGATTATAAGGGTTCTACTACTGGAACACATGGCTCAGCTCAGAGTTTTGAATGCTGAAATCCAAGTGATACACATAAGTAGAAAAGATATAAATAAATGCAGATTCACAACTACAAATTACATCTATGGTGATATGTCATCTAAAGTTTATAACAGGAGAATTATCACAAGGCATGGAACAGCACGTGTGTACGCCACACAACCATAATGAAATCTCCACCTACTGGGCTGGCAAAATGGCTCAGGAGGTAAAGGCACTTGAGGCCAAGCCTGATAAACTGAGTTCAATCCCCAGAACCCAAAACCCACCGATTGTGCTTTGAACTTCACATACACTCAGTAGTACACACACACACACCTGAAGGAAAAAAAATAACTAGAAATATTTAACTAGAAAGGTGGAGGAGAGTTCAGTCAGGGAAGTGCAAGCCTGCAGGGATAGGGTCTCAGTTAGATTCCCAGAACCCACACAAAAAGCCAGACATGGTAACGCACGCTTATATTCTCAGTAATGAGGAAATAGATAGGATCCCTGGAGCCTACTGGCCAGCCAGTTAGCCATATCAAAGAGCCTATAATATGGTCCCAGTAAGAGACCTGTCCCAGCAAACTGGAGAAAAGCTTGGACTACATGAACAGCCAGTTTAAAAACAAAAAAAGAAAAAAGACTCAGATTACATAAATCAGACAAACTTTAAAAGTTTAAACTGACCAAATTTGACTTCTTTTGCTAACACATACGTTTTTGGATTAATGATATAAGCCTTCCTTGCTATGCCAGTCTCTTTTACATGCCAACTATTTAAGTGGTCCTAGAGGAAAAGAAAAACATTACTATGGTAACATATTGGACAAACCTTTATGATGAAGTATCTCCAAGTATTCAAACATCTGTTTCTGAACACTTAGTTCTCTTCAAGAGGTCCAACTTATTTGGTCCAATTTCCCTTCTGAAGGTGGGCTGCTTTTGTTTTTGTTTTTGTCTTTTGAGACAAGGTTTCTCTGTGAAACAGTCCTGGCTGTCCTGGAACTCACTTTGTAGACCAACCTGGCCTTGAACTCACTGAGATCTGCCTCCAGAGTGCTGGAGTTAAAGGCATGTGCCACCACCAACCAGCTTAGGGGGTCTGTTTCTAATAATTATAGAAAGGAAAAAATAATATTCTCACAATGGAGAAACTTGACAAATACTACCATAACCAAGTAATCAAAGTTACAACATGGTAATATTGTGTATCTTTCCTAATATGTTAAGAGCACTCCCCTTGTTTAATTCCCAAAACCTCATTCATTTTTTTTCCTCTTTTTTTTTTTTTTTTTTTTTTTTTAATTTTACATGTCGATCCCAGTTCCCTCTCCCTCTCTCCCTCCCTTTTACCCTCTCTCCCCTCTCACATGGACCCTGACCACCCTCCCCTCCCATCCCCCCTTACCCCCATTCCATATGCAGGGGAATGCCATCCAGGTGGGGTCATGTAAATCTGTCAAGTCATTTGAAGTAGGGACTAGGACTTCTCTCCTGTCTCTAGGTTAAGGAGTATCCCTCCATGGGGAATGTGCCCACAAAGTCTTTTTGTGCACCAGGAATACATCCTGGTTCCACTGTATGAGGATCCTTAGACTACCCAGGCCTTCTAGCTGAGACCCATGTTCAGGGGGTCTGAGTCAGTCCCATGCTGGATTCCCAGCTATCAGTCTGGGGGCCTGTTAGCTCCTCCTTGTTCAGGTCAGCTGTCTCTATGTATAAAACCTTATTCTAATGGGGTAGGGGGATTAGAGAACTCAATTTAGGATCACTACAAAAATACCTAAGCAAAACTCTGAAACACACACACACACACACACACACACACACACACACAGAGCATCAGAAAGCAAACAAGACATGGATGGTTCTAGAGAGTTAAGAGTCCATCATGGCAGAAGGCATGGCAACATACAGCAAGCAGGAAAAGAAAACTGAGCTCACATCCTCAACCACAACAGCACTCAATGGGTGAACTAGAAATGACACTAACTGGGGACAAGTGTTCACATGCCCAAGAATGGGGGGAGGGGGGCTGCATCCTCATGCAAACCATCATCAGGTTTCTCACTGCCTGGTACTGTGGTTCTTGTTAGATAGTTTATGGTTCTGGGAGGGAGCATTGCTACCCAAGTGGAATGACTTCATTTAAAACACACACACTCTTATATGTATTACATATAATTTTAGGTAAGTGTAAGATGATTACTTACGTCTTTTTCAAACATCCTTAGGGTTTTGTCCCTCCTTCCCTTTTTCCTTCTGTATGGACCTCCCTCCTCCTTCCTAATACTTCCCCCACACCCTGGTTTCCCCATCTCCTCCTTCATATAATCTGTGCTCTGCTATTCCCCTCTCGGCACCGCCCATTATCTCCCATGATCTCTTTTTACTTCCCTGGTTTCCGTGCTTACTCCAGGTTCTGTATTCACACATGACAGTTTCGAGATAAGAAGTACAGATGAGAACAGGCAGCATTTGCCTTTCTTGGCCTGGGTTATCTCACTCAATGTAATATTTCTAGCTCCACCCATTTACATGTAAATTTCATGGTTTTATTTTTTTATAGCTGAGTCACATTCCATTGTTATTATGTATCACATTTTATCATCTATTCATTAGTTGACAGACATAGGTTGTTTCCATTTTCTAGCTATTGTAAACAGAGTGACAATGAACATGGCTGAGCAGGTACCAGTCTGCAATTCCAATGATAGTAAATGAGGTTTCCCCTCCCCCCAAACCCTTCCCCACATTTTTTTTTGGGGGGGGGTCATGGCCATTCTGACTTGGGTAAAATGAAATCTAAGTTGTTTTATTAAGTTCTCTAATTACCATGGCTATTGAGAAACATTGCTTACTGCCTTGCTCAGTTTGCTTTTTTTATATATAGCCCAGAACCACCTGCCTGCCTACAGGCAATTTGATGAAGACATAGTCTTAAATGAGTTTCTTCTTCCCACATGACCTTAGCTTGTGTCAAGTTGACAACAAAAACAAAACAAATAAAAACAACAACTAATCAGCACAAACCATAAGTCTGAATAAATTCTTTCTTCTATAAATTGCCTTGGTCATGGTCAAGGAAATTCTAGTATTTCTAGTATCAGGCATAGTGTAGAAAAACCTTAAGGATATTATCCTAAAATACATATCACATAATCAAAAATAACACAGATAAAAAGTAAAAGAGAAGTTGTTAGGGACTGAGTGAGAGCAAAGTTACTTTTCATAAGAAGTTTCATTCAATTTTTTAAGACAAGAATTATCAGAAATGGATGGATGGTGAAGACACGTATACAACATGTACGTAATGCTAAAACTGTAAACGCTAAAATGACAAAGCCCGGAGTGACGGTGAATGCCTGTAATCCCAGCACATGAGAGTTGGAGGCAGGAAGACCAGGAATTCAAAGTCAGTCCTCAGGTACACAGCAAATCCAAAGACAGCCTTAGCTACATTAGACTTCCTCAAAAAGCCAGATCAGCCCTTTAGTACCTTCACTAACATGGCCAGCTGTCAACCCTGACAAAGTGTTCCTTTCTAATCTGCACTACTGATTAGATAAAGTTTCCTTTTTACCCTTGGGGAGTGGAAGATCAAAGTGGATTTTATGTATATTTTACCACACTAAGAAAACTGAAGAGGAAAATCCTGGAGAGTTGGGGGCTCTGTAAATATTGGGAAGATGTGTCAGTGAATTTATTTAAAGTTGACAGCAGTTGTAGTTAAAGAAACTGAGCTTCACAGAAGTGCTTCAGGCCCTAAGCCTAAAATCTCAGCACCCAGGATCATGAGTCCAGCTTCAACTACTTAGTGAGACTTATTTCAATGATCAACTGATAAAGTTTTAAATGGATTTTTCACTTTATCTGTAATCATTTTCCTACTTCTCAGAAATAAAACAAGCTATTGTTTAATTTCAACTTTGCAGATACAAATTACCAAATGTTTATTTTACTTCTTCAAACTACGATAACTTTCACATTGCTATTCATTATTCACATATAAGAGTTAGTGAATGACAACTGGATCTCAGGTAAAATGACTGTCTTAACAACAGAGTATTAGCATTCCTCACTGCCACCCCTAATATCAATGCTGCCATTGCTTTCATTTAAGCCACATCACTGAATACATTATTGCTCTTAGCAGTAATGACAGATCAAGTTGTCATACATTTGTCAAAAACCTCAGTATGAACACACAGAGCAAAGTTTAAAATAAACTATGAACTCTGGTAAGTAACAATGTATCAGTATTAGCTCATCAATTGCAAGAAATATGCCACGTAAATGTAAGATTCTAATAATATAGGAAATGGAAAGATAAAGTACTTCATCTAAGGGCATGTTTCTGCAAACCTAAAACAACACACAGAGCATATGTGTATTTGGAAAAACAAAAATCTGCAGTGGAATTTACTGGCTCAAATATTAATACTAACATTTCTTGTAAATTGAACTGTGTTCCAGTTATTGCTAAATTTTAAAAACTATAATCTATGATAAATTGCCATTTGCCAAAAAGGGGGGTTAATGCTAATCCAGAATTCCCCGACTTATGTGAACCTCAACAGTTTTTCTCTAACACTAGTTTAAATCTTTAGTGAATAGTATCATTCAAAAGAAAGCAGGATTTGTCAAACATACTTAAAAGAAATACTAATATAAGTGTGAAAGCAACAGAGTTGGGATGACTGCATTTCTATTTCTAATCTTAATTATTAATGTTAGATAAACTTCACTTCCTCCACTGAGCTGACAGCTTCCTTTTTGTTAATCAAAAGAAATAGCAGTTCAAGGAAATGTTTATAGACAGTTGGTGTGGCTTTGTTTTGTTTGTTTGTTTGTTTGTTTGTTTTGAGAGAGAAAGAACTAGTACAAAAACAATGTTCAAGAGGTCCTTCTCAGATAACTGAGAATTTCTTCAACAAACACAGAGACAGAAAGAACCAACTCTTATTAAAAGAATCCACCCAAGGATCTTCATTTCTCTATAAACAATCAGAATTTAGTAAGTTTCTTTTTGCTTCTTATTTTTCTAGCTGATGTGCTAGAGAAGGCAAGTGTGAAATAAGAATTCAGTGCAAGTCCCCAGGCATTAATAAAGTCCTCCTATGGGGTTGCAGATATATAGAGTTCAGTGCAAGTCCCCAGGCAATAATAAAGCCCTCCTATGGGGTTGCAGATATATAGCCCAGTTAGTAAGGTTGTTCCTTTGAATATAGGACCATCAGGGCTACACAGACAAATACCTATCTTGAAAACAAAAACAAAAAAACATAACAACCCCTCCCAAAACAAGACAAGACTGATAAAACTAGAAACAATTTCAGTAACTAAAGAACAATAGTAAAGAATACCACTGCAGGTAGCACTTGCTGCAAAGCCAGAGTCTGTATGGTAGAAGAGAACTCCCAAAAGTCGTCCTCTGCCCTTTACATGCTCACTGTGGATGGTACCTGTATGACTCCCAACACACACACACACACACACACACACACACACACACACAGCAGTAACAGTAAAATTTCTAAGTATAAAAAAAGAGAGAGGGAGAGAACAAAGTTTGTTTGCTTTTTGCCTTTAAAAAAGATGACTAGTTGGCTGGGCATTGGTGATGCACACATTTAGTCCCATCATCACCAGGAGGCAGAGGCAGGCGGATCTCTGTGAGTTCAAGGCCAGCCTGGTCTACAGAGTTAGTCCCAGGACAGACTCCACCAAAAAAAAGAGTAGTATGGTCTCTGGTTTAGAAATGGCTTTCTTTTACCTATGACATATCAAATATGTAAAGCCCCCTCCTAACACATAGTACACCAAAACAATAAACTACATTCATGAAGTTCCCAGATCACAAGGCACTGAAAGAGTTCATGGGATTCTTTTAGGATGCTTGGTTGGCCTTTGCTTCAAGCCTGAAGGCCCCTCAAACCATGTCCAAAAGCAAAGGCCAACCTATTAATTCCAGGGTAGATGACAGTGAGACAAGAAAGAAATTCAGTTTTAGATCACAAGTCTCTCACATAGACCCTAATGTAAACACCTCCACTCCAAAGTTTAGAATTGACCTACAGTTTGAAAACCAAGGGTCTCAGTATCAGGAGGATGTATGCTCCTATAAGATATAAATAATAAAGTGCTGACATGGCAGGAAAGGAAATAGGAAAGGCTCCACCAGTGAGAGTACTTGCCCTGCAAGCATGTATGTGCATATGCCCAGCCCGGGGTGGGGGGGGTGGGGGGTGTTTGAGGTGGGGGTGGGGGGGTGGGTGTGGGTGGCCAGATGCTACAAACTCCCTTGCCAGCCAGCCTAGTCAAGAAGGTGGATTTCCAGTTCATTAAGTGACACCCCCCCCCCACAATGTCAAGTAATTACTACGTGGAGAACAATAGATACTGGACGTCTGGCTCTGGTTTTCCCAAACACATTCACATGCCTGCAGCAATTAGCACCCCTCCCCCAGGAAAAAGCTTAGATGTTTCAAAAACCACTGCACTTACAATGAAAATAATGACCTCTACAAGGAACTAGTCTAAGGGTGACAGTAAAAGTACGGAACTCAGGCTTGATGCAGCTTAGAAAGATCACTTAGCATGGCATGCCAAGGCCTACAGGGACTTCCAGTTCAGAATCCATTTTAAACAACTTGCCTTAATTCTCACTCTCTCCCTCCCCCCCCCTCTCTCTCACACACACACACAGACACAGACACACACACACACACACCTTTTCACTGTCAGAGATGTTACAGGTACTGGGCAAAGATAAAAGACTTACTGGGCAACTCAGTAAGGCATTTTTTGAAATACAAAGCAAAAACAAAGGTAGAGATACAGATAGAGGCCCAAGTCCTATCCCCAGCAAAGCAAAAGAAAATTTAAAAATTGAAAAGTCTGTGTAGATTAGAATTAGAATTAGTGTTATTGTAAACTCATAGTCTTCTCACATAGATACAAATACAAACACGTGTTCCTAGAAAGCTTCCCCTGCTCTCTAGACTGGAAGCCTGGGCAGGAACATCCTAAGAGCAATAAATAAAGGACCCAGCACTGGTTTCTGAGTACCAGTTTCCTCTTAAAATAACCAAAGAGGGTCTGCAGAGATGTCTCAACGATGTAAAGTACTTGCTACACAAACCATGAGGCCTGCAGTTCAGATGCCACAAAGCAAGCAAGGGTACCCTGCACAGTACTGTGAGCTCATCCTGGGGGAAGGGTGGGTGCCGGTGACAGGAGGCTGCTTGATTCCAGCATAGAAGAAAAAACAAGCAAAAACCCATGAGCTTCAGCTGCAGGGAGGACACCCGCCTCAAAGGAACAAACGGGTGGAGAATGGTGAAGCAGGACATGAACACGGGTGCCCTCTGGCCTCTGCACCTTCACATGTGTGCACACATGCCTTCCCACATACACGGATAAACCTTTAACAACCGTTCAGAATATCTGAAAAGCATAGCTGTACTCTAAATTAATTAATTAAAAAAATAAGCTCACTGGAAGTCCTCACTAGACAAATCAGTAACAACGTATGGGTTAGGAGCACAGCTCAGCGGGAGTGGACTGGCCTACCGTGCTCAATCACCAGCCCCACATTAAAAATAATGAGCCTCAAAGTTAATGAAAATGAATTATAGCCCCATGAATATAACAGGAAACCATGAGTCTAATTAGATGTAAGTAAATTAAAAACCTAATGAAAAATATCTACATGTTTCAAAACACCTATCTTCAAATTACCAATTACAAATGGGGGAGGATCCTGAAAAAAAAAAAAAAAATGTCTGGCAGTCACAGTCACAACCTCTGTCACTTAAGTGAGTATCAGTAGTGGACAAGCTAAAATTGCCTGGCACCTGATGCTGAAAGAGAGTGTAAATCTCTGACAAGGATGCTAAAGAACTAATCCTAACAATCTAATTATGAAATCCAATGTAAGAACAAAATGGGAACCATCACACAATTGAAAATAAAGGAATATTCTACAAAATAATGACGCCTGTAGTTTTCAAATATATCAGTGCCTTGAAAGAAATTGTTTCAGATTGCAGGAGCAGAGTGACAAGCAACTGGAACACATAAAGACAATTACAGATAGGGCTTGGAAGGTAGTGTTTGTGTTATGTTAAAGTCTAACTATGATGGTCATGATGTGATCATGTGAAATATCCTTCTTCATAAGAAATAATAAACATGAAGGTATTTCAGAGTGATAAGGCATTAGACGGGCATTTACACACACACACACACACACACACACACACGCACGCACGCACGCATGTACACACACATATACAGATAATAAAATTCAGGTGAAATTATTTGCTGAACATGCTCAAAGTTCTGAGTTTGATTCCCACTAGAGCATAAAAGTAGTTCTGGTAGCGAACAATGGTGCATGCGCCTGTGATCACAGCACTCAGCAGACAGAGGCAGGAGGGTCAATCAGGAGTGCAGTCTAAGGACTACATAAGACCCTATCATGTACACACACACACACACACAAACCTCAAATGAGGAGAGACCCTTCAAAAAGCCTGTAGCCATTTATAAAACCTGGGAAAAGTATGTATCTACAAGGTAATCTGCGACCACCAAAGTTTGGGAAAGGGAGGTGACATCCATCAAATGCAACATAAGGAATGGTCCAGGTTACCCAGTTCTACAGTCTACACTTCCAGTTATCTGAAGTCAGCCATGGTCTAAAACTATTTGATAGAAAATTCCAGAAATAGAAATTCTAAGTAAAATCTCACACTCCCCGCCTGTAAGTCACTGACTAGCCATCTAGGGAGGTTATCAGATACACTGTAGAGGCATTTCAGGGCTTATGTTCACATAAAACTTCTTTTACTTAAAGGACTCAAAAAGTAAATAGGATAATAAGCCAAAGAAAAGCCATTTCCTTTCTGGTAAAAAGGTACAAGTTCTCAATAATAAAAGAAAAAAATATGCTGAAATTGCTAAAAAAATTCACATTAAGAATCAGTCCATCTTCTGGCCAGATGTAGTGGCACACACCTATAATACCCAAGCACTTTGAGACTAGAGGCAGGAGGATCAGAAGTTCAAGGCCAACCTCAGCTACACAGTGAGTTCACAGCCTAGGCTACATGAGACTGTCTCCAAATCAACAAGGAATCTTCCTTCTACCTGTGAAATTGTAAAGAAATTTACACTAGTTTGCTATCCCACCTTAACAGCAAAGGTCATGGGGGAGGTGGGGGAGGCACTACCATTATATGGTAGAGTACCTGCCTATCAGGTAGGGGCCCTCAAAGCCAGTATTTACCACTTAAAAAATAGTCATTGGTGGCCTGCACCTTTAACCCCCTACACAGGAGGCAGAGGCAGGCAGATCTCTGTGAGTCTGAGACCAGCCTGGTGTACAAGAGCTAGTTCCAGGACAGCCTCCAAAGCCACAGAGAAACCCTGTCTCGGAAAACCAAAAATAAAGTCACAACCACAGTATGTGGCAAGTGCTTAGTTAAGACAGAAAAAGGTTTGGAGCCAGGCAGTGGTGGCTTGCCTTTAATCCCAGCACTCAGGAGGAAAAGGCCGGTGGATCACTGTGAGTTCGAGACCAGCCTGGTCTACAGAGCAAGTTCCAGGACAGGCTCCAAAGCTACACAGGAAAAAAAAAAAAAAAAAAAAAAAAAAATCTTTCTCAAAAACCAAAACAAACAAAAATGTATAGGGTTTGTTACTGGTATTAACTCAGTCTTGAACCTTTTATAGCCACAGAATAAACAAGCACAGCTATTACTACACATGAGGAGCAGATGCTGAAAATAAGCATAAAATCTATCTCCCAAACCCGAGTTTGCTTAGCAAGAAGGCCTGGGAGAACTGTGTCTGAGCAAGCAGTCAGCTTGAGGACAAGCTACAGTCAAATGAATGTGCTGAAGCTCCAATATAGCTGTCTGTGCTGTGGGAAACTGACAAGCCAGCAGGGTTCTGAAAATAGGAAGGCATCTCCTGAAGGACAGGAAACACCTGGACCAACAAGCCAAGACATCCACACACATATCCTAAAGCTGAAACACATTAGTACAAAACTCCTCCTCTAAGCAATTGCCAAAGCAAGAACAAGTATTGGTCATGCTTAAATGACTAATAAGGTAAAAGGTCCATTAATAAAAACTTTACCCACTTTAAAAAAAAAATAACAGTATTTGAAGAAAATCCAAAAGCATAACAGATCTATTTGCCAGGCACAAAAAAGACCAAATTTCAAATAAGAAACAGAAAATAATAAAATAATTAAGTAATTTCTCAGAAATTCTAAATTATGCATAGACCAAAATACAGCTGAAAAGTAAAAGCCAACTTCTCTGGGGTGGGGGGAAGAGTTCTTAGAAACTGTATTGCAAAAATCAAATTATTAAGAACTAAAAACCAAGGCGCAAACTGAAAAGATTAAGCCTCAAGATTCTCCCTGTATCTAAAGAGTGTTTGAAAACAGTCCTCCCTTTCCACACAACTGTATGGGGTGGATTTTCTTCATACACTTCAACAAAACAACATATTGCAACAGATGGAAAATTTTGATATATGAGATTTGAGCCATTAAGCCTAACATAACTTGCAAAAACATTCCTCTTCTGGTTTTATTATAGTCAGACCTCCAAATCCCTAGGTTCAACCATGCTGAAAATACTTGAGGAAAATTGTATCCATACTGAATACATACAGACCTTCCTTTCTTGTCACTATTCCTAAACAGTATTTTACACTGTTCACTTAGTATTTACCCTGGATTGTCATCTGGAGTTGCTTTAAAGAGTCTCGGCAGATGTGCCTAGGCTACATACAACTACTGTGCCATTTTATGCAAGGGACCTAAAGAGCCATGGAAAGAACTTGAACAAACCACCATGGATACCATGTCACAATGTTAGCATGCAATGGTTAATTATTTTTAATTTTTGTTTTAATTTCTAGCAGAATAGTAAGCAATAGCTAGCACAAACCCAAACTCTTAAGGCTTCTCAATTTCCAGAAGTATTGGTGATTCTAAGATGGTAACACCATATAATCTTAGACCTATTACTATTTCTCATAATGTGGTAACATTACAAACAGAATGACTCCTCCAACCTGCAAATGAAATGTAAAGGCATTCTGTCCCAAAATAAGTGGTTCAGATTACAGTTGGTCTCTGAAATAGCAAGGTTCAATGTATAGCTGTTTCACTTTACAGTACATAAAAGTGATAGACATGGAGCAAAAACTCCTTGAAATTTTGATCACTTACTTCTTTGACCAGTGATCCAAGGTATAATATTTCTCAGGAGCCACAAAAAGGATCACAAGAATAAAGGATACCCTAGAGTGAACTGGGTTGCCAGAGTTTTTGATACAGATACTTAATAAGTTACATGAGATACTAAACACTGTTATAAGCTAAGCTTTGTGTTAGATGATTTTGCCCAACCGAAGGAAGAGTAAGTGTTCTGAGCATGGGTAAATATTCTAGGCTAAGCCATCATACTTGGTAGATGTGGTGTACTGAATGCATTCTTGATTGGTTCCAGCTCTGATCAGTCTATCAGCATGCAAACGCATCCTAAGTTCAGGAACATCTCTCCTTTCTCAGTTATTCAATCTTCTTTCCATCTTCCCATTCTCTCACTGTAATACTAATTAGTCATAATTTCATGGTGTTATCAATGTGCCTTTCTCAATCCTTCTAGCAGACAAAAAAAAAAAAAAAATAGCTTACTACGCACAAAGTCTGAATAGGCTGTCCCTACGAGTAAACTTCACAGGCTTTATTACACCTATTTTTATTACAAAAATGTCTTTTGTTGTCTAGTTTCTTAAAATACACTATATATACAGAAATTCTTAGACACATTCCATATGAGTAGAGCTTTATTTTACTGTTTACTTTTAGATGTTATTTTCTGTTCCCTTACACTATCATGTATAAAGCACAGCAAGACTTTCAATGGAACAAAACTGGAAGGGGCAAAAACCATGTGTTACAGACTACCAATGCAATTACAGATGGTGATACACGAGCATGCGCACCCTGAGAAAGCTAACTACAGACACTGAGGGAGGAAAAGGAAGCTCATGGGCCAGTACACTAATAAACATTAAGATACTGACTGCCATCTACACTGAGTTGGAATGCAACATCAGAATTAAACATACTGACCAAATCAATCTTTCTGTTTCATGTTTCAAACATTTTGAGGAGTAATATGCATGAACTAAGGACCTTTGGGGGCAAAAGGCAAAACAAAAAAATAAATAAATATATTTTATATGTAATTGGTAAACATGGAAAAACAGGGTAACAAGTAACATTAAAGAAAAATTTAAACTAAAGGAATTAGAAGAAAAAGTGAAATAACAGCAGGTTTTAAAATTAGGAAACCAAAGACTGAGGAAAAAGATAAGACATAAAACTGAAAAATGGGAGTATTTATACAGAGTAAATGACAAAGGGCACTGAAGGAAGAGAAAATATAAGATGAAGGGCAAAAAATAGAATTCCCTAGCTAATTCAAAAGCAGATATTATAGAATATAATTCCCACATACATTTTCTATGGCAAGAACAAATAATGTGCATTCAAGAACTCATCTATTATGAACATTAAGGAAGTGTAACATTGCTGCCAAGAAAGAAAGAGAGAAAGCCATCCTGTGTTGTTGTTGGTATTTCAACAACAAATTCTCACAAATGGACAAGACATAGTAAGATAAAAATGTAAGCAACAAAATAGGTGTATTTAAAGAGACTGTGAATAAACAGCAACTTATAAATAAATTTATTTGCTCTCCAACAAAACTAGAATTCTACATAACCCCAACTTTGTAACTATTTCGATAATCTATTTCTACAACAAAAAGCTTAATCTCTAAAACCATGCTATCAACAAACAATTATTTCAAATAGATACCTAATTTTCTGAAAATTTAAAGTACAATCCTTGGCAGATAGTATTCACTGTAAAAAAAAAAAAATCAAAAAAAAAGATCAAAAATAAAAAATATAAAAAAATCTTAACCAAATTTTACAGATGTACTACCAATGATAAGTAAGAAACGCCTCTATCGTTATCATTTGGTTAGGAAACAATACATAATAAAAACTGTTCCCATTCTTGAACCTCCATCAGCACTTTATACATGACATTCAAAATAGCTTGCTCTTAAACAGCAAGGAAGCGTCCTGAAACTGAGTCAAGCAAAGCTTTGAAAGCTCCAGATCACTTTCATCAACAAGCCTCAATAAGCAACACAGGCAAACACTTTATAAGTTATGTTATTTCACAGTTTAATCCAGGAAGGAAATCTCCCTCACACAATACTGAAAACATAAAATTTGAGACCACTCAGAAAGACTTCAAATTACTGTCTTTTTAAAAAGAAATCTCTTTTCAAACCTTTGTTGCATTTTAAACAAGACTTCAAAAAATATTTGGTTTGAGAATGATATAAAACCCAAAATTCATTAGCTCATTTGGTGCTAAATTTACCTAACTTTCGGTAAACTATAGAATAAATATCTTGGTGGGGAAAAATAAGGGGTTCAAAACGATTCACAAAGGTGGAACACCTCATTTTTAAAATGTCAAAACCTAAACACATTATTCTCTCCAAAAAAGAAAAACAAAACTACTTCTTTAAAGGGCGGAGTGTTAGGTAAGTATTGTCAAGGGCCACCACCCTCCCTCCACAACTAACACAGGATCATCGAGGCAGAATGTTCCTTCTCTAGACTTGCTCTATTAAAGGCACCGCTGCTCTGAAGCCAAGCAGAAGCCATAAAAGGAAACCGAAATTCAATGTCATTTATTTTGTTCCAGTCTTTCAACTGCTCAAGAATAACCTCTTTTGCTGCCTAATTATATGTCCCCAAATCATAAAGTCCACCAATTATGCACTTTAAATTCCTTCATAAAGCAGTCCTACTTTTAACAGGAATAACTTGATGGTTCACAAATCTTACCAATAAAATAAAAATGAAAACAAAAGCCCCCAGAGACCAGGCTATAGAAACAAAACAATATAAATACTGGAATGATTCTTTTTGAAACGTACTTAATAAAAGCGAAACAGCCAAAAATAAGCTTCGGACTAATTTGATCCTGATCTTTAAAACCTACCTTTCCTCTTTCAAATGAAGTCAACTCTTTTTCCTCGGGTTTCTGGTGATTATTTTTGGTAGCATCTGATTAAACATCAATATAAGCTTAAGCTACATCTACCTATAATTAACATTTATTTTAAAATACAGTATTATCTGTCATCCCCCCCCCACACCTTTACCACAAAAGCACTTGTGGGGGGTGAGGGGAACTAAACTTAAAAAGGTACAGTACGAGGGGGAAAAACAGCCGGTTTAGTGTTACCAAAACTAGTTTTACCCATGAAGACGACCCCCACTGGTTCAGAAGCGACTGGTGGAATGTCTGCATGCTCCACGAATTCCTGCTCGCACAGTCCGTACCTATTCACTTATGGCAGAACCAAACAAAAACAGATGGGCGCACACGAAAATATGAAGGCCACACAATTGCAAAGCAGCGCCGCTTTTCCCCACTGTGACTCCCCTGAAAAATCTCAAGCGTTTTATTCCTCTTCCCCTTCCTACGCTCCTAATCGGAACTGCACACAAGTCCTGACCAATCAACTACTTGCAGGTGTTTGGGGTTTTGCTTTGTTTTCGTAGCCATATCCTCCTCTGTCTTTATCCATGATCTTCAAGACCTCCTTCTGCTTCCTAGAACACCAGTTTCAAGAAAAATCTAGCAGCTAAGTTGTCTCCAATCGAGTAACCAAACGAGCAATGAAAGCTACTGACTGCAAAGAGCACATTACTTAACCACAACTGGTGCCTTACCCGTCAGGGAAAAAGAAAAAAAAAAAAAAATCAACCGAGAATGGCAGGACAGATGGGTTCTAGAGTCCTAAGAAACACACTGTCCTAGCAGGACCATCTCCCCGTAGGATTAACGCGAAAGCCAAAACAATCGGCACCCACATAAACAAAAGTGGCAGCCATCTCAGCCAAGAGCCAACCAAGTCTCTCCCGGCAGCCAGAGACCGAACTTTCTTCCGAAACAAAAGTTGCCAGACCCAGCCGCTTTCAGCACGCACTGTACACGTCCGGGAACACGAAAACTTCTGGACCTTGTGCCGAACAAAAGGCACTCTTTCTCCCGGCGGCTGAAAAACTATTCGCCCCGCCGCATTCTCACAACCCCATCTTAAGAAGACAGGAATCGGGACGGTAGACGGGACCAAACAGAGCAAACAATCCACAAAACAAGAACCAACCCAGATGCACTACTGACCCGCTACAACGCCTGGCCACCCCGACCCGAGAGCCAGAAGCGAGGCAACCCGTGCAAAGCGAAGCCGACCAAAAGTATCGTTTCCGGCCCACGAACTTGGCGGCTGCTCGACGCTTTTCACTAAAAGACAGAGAAGAAAGGAAGGAAGGGAGAGAGAGACAGAGGGAGAGATCTACCTCTCGGGGTGTCTCAGGGCAGCCGCGTCCAGGCTCGGCTTGCCATGGTTTCCTGCTCTCCTCCGTGCGGGGCTCCGGACCCCGGCGACGCTGGGCTCGGCTGGGCGAGGCGGATGTGAGCCGCCTCCCGCGGCGGCTCCGGCGGCTCCGGCGGCGGCGGCGGCGGCGGGGCGGGAGGGGGCTGGGGCGCAGGGGCGGCTTCCTGCTCGCCCGCCCCCAGTGTCAGGAGTTGCCCGGCCCGGCTAGGTCCCTCCGCCGAAGGTGGCGGGGGAGGAGGCGGGGGGGGGGGAGAAAACTTTTCTCTCTCACTCGTGACGCCGCCCGGAATCGCCGTGCCAAACTCACTTCCTGCCTGGGCGAAAGGCAGGCTCCGGCTCGGTGCCCCGGGAACCCGGAACCCCGGGGCCGCGCGCCGCCGAGGGGGAGGGGACGGCGCCCGGCCCGAAGCCGCGGGCGCCCCGCGCGGCCCACGGGGGGCGAGGACGCCGCGCTCCGCCGGGCCTGGGCCGCACTAGGCCGCCGCCCCCACAGCCGCGCCGCGCCGCGCCGGTATTGTCTCGACTGCGCCGGCCGCGCCCTGCGCCCTGCGCCCGGCCCGAGCCGCAGCCGCAGCCCGAGCCGCAGGCGGCCGTCGGTCGGGCCGCCCGGGGGCCCCGCACCGCCTGCGCCACTCGGCGCTGTCCTCCGTCCTCCGGGCCCCTCCTCGCGGGCCCGCGCCGGGGACCGAGGCTGCGCCGCCGCCGCCGCCTTCCACTCGAGCGGGAGACGAGGGACCCGGGCTTGGAGAGGCGGGGGACTGAGAGGAGGAGGCGGGCCCGAGCCGGGCCGGGCCGGGCCGGGGCGGAGGGAGTTTCTGCCTCACAGGCCGCGGAGGCCACAGCGCCACCGCCCCGGCGGCTGGGGGTGGGGGGCGGGGGCCGAGGCTGCGCGGCGGCGGCGGCGGCGGCGGGGCGGGGGCGGGGCGGTCTCCCGCGGGGGCGCCCCAACCGCCCACAGCCGGGCGAAGGCCGGCGCGAGCCAGTCAGCGCGCGCGGGGTCTACGCGGCCGACGTCGGCGACGGGGGAACGCGCGGCGGGAGGCCCACACCCCCCAACACGCACACACACACACCCCACCCCCGAGGCGAGGCCCCCGCCGCCCCGGCCGATCGAGTTTCTTTGCACGGCCGTAATTGGCGCAAAAAGGTTGTTGGAGTGCAACCCCGATTTGCAGGCGGCGGGTGTCTGTTTCCAGCAGCAGCACTCCCACAGCCTCTAATGGCACGCTCAGGTTGCAGGGAACCCCCGGCGCTGCTCGCTGCAGCTTCCCACGCCGGGCCGAGCTTGCTGCAAGCGGCGGGCGACGCGCCTGGGGCCCCTCTGAGGAGACAAAAGCCGGTGCTGGGAAGGGGGGCGACGTGGCCCGCGAAATTGCATCAAGACCGTGCCTTTGTTAGAGGAGGCATTGGATGCGCTCCGAACCGCGGCGCAGCCCTCCAGCCCCGGCGCTTTTCGGGCTTGCAAGTCGTTCAGCCGCACACTGGCCCTGGTAGTTCTGCCTGGCAGGGTTTGCGTTTATTGCAGGGAGCGACTTAAGCATTCTGTCAACACATATGGCTTCGAAAGCTTCAACCATAACATTGCCGTTTTTACAGTTACTGCTTTAAGTATGTTAGCAGACAGAACATCCTTGTTTTACCCGAGGGAATGGAATAGATTCCTGGGCAAAGCGTCGTCCACCCCCACTCTGCTGTATTAACTATGCACAGGGAAGGTAATTAGCCTCTGGGTCCCTCAAGCCACTGGTTCAGTTCTTCCGTCTGTAGCCCAGAGATAAATTATTCGTCACCGAGTTTGAATAAAAGGCTGTATGCCTTACAGATGAGTTTTGGCTCGCATCCAAAGGAGAGAGTTCACGAAGTCCACCAAAGAATTATTTACTAAAGTGAGTTCCACGCCAGAGACAAAAACTTGGACTAACTCCAAAGATAGTCAAGTCGTTTTGAATCGGAGTGGAAGCATTTTAACTACACCCAAAACTGCTCGAACTAACACTGGCGTTGGTTTCTTAGCATAGAGCAGAGGCTGCAGGTGGACGGGGTCCCGGTGCTTCAGTGCCACCCAAGAGAACATTCGATGGCAGCCCTGGGCATGGCAGGTCTAGTCACCTCAACACGAAATTGGCTCCTAACCATTGTATATATTTTTAAAAACTATTTGTACAGACTGTTTCAACTGGCATGAGAAAGTTTTGTTTTACTCCTCAGTTTGATCACAGCAGAACTCAGAGCATAGGCTGTGATGAAAGAGCTGCTCTCCTAAAGCATCCAGGATACAGCAGCTTCCATCCCGTGAGAACTCCACTGAACTCTGGGATTCCAGTACTGTGTCCTCTCGGCAGATGCGAGGCCCGGTTAAATGTGGATCGGTATATAGCTCAGTAATAGACCATTTGCCTAGCATACAGGTACCCTGTCTTTGATCCCCAGTGTCATTCCGGGAGAGAGTAATACAATGGATTGAAATAAACTGACTTGCAGCCTAAATAACACAAGACCCCATCTCTAGGCTAAAACCTGCCCTGGTGCTAATCTTTGTGTTTGTTTTTTAATTCAAACTCCCACCGGGGACCATTCTGACTACCACTCCAACTAAAAGTTGCTGTACCTCACTTCCAATTCTGTCAGTAGCATTTATTCCCTCGGGGTTTATTTCTCTAGAGCAAAGCCATAATCCCGGGAAGAGTAATATTTTAAGCCCTAATAGTCATTCATACCCAATTCATCAGATTGTTCTCTAAAGCAGTTTTAGTGGAAGGAGGAAATAGAGAAAGGCATATGTTGGTGCTGAGTAAATAGAAGACAATGAGTCTCAATTAGAACACTATGGAGAGAATAGAGGAATACAGGCCATGAAATGATCCCATTTGACTGTTAAGTAAGTTCTGATTATACTGGAGGAACGAGCCCAAGAGAGAGATATATACTTTGTAGTATGTCCTGTATAGCCAAGACAGAACCATAACAATGCTCAAAAAATATTTTAAGGAAAATATTCTAAAGTAGTTCGTGTGGTCATGCTTGTGTGAACCTACAAAATGAAAACCCAAACACTAAGCTTTATAAGAACTGCAGTCAGTATGCACGTGTCTATTTGGTCAAATGTTTCTTTAATTATGCCTTATACAGTCTTGCCAGAAAATCTGTTTTTGTGAATGCAGCTATATGATAGTCTTCGGTGGTCACAAATGGCTCATCTTTGCTGTTCATCGCTGTTTAGTTCTAACATCAACGACACACACAGAAATAGCCAAATCTCCTATCTGGACTTTGTTACGAGCCTTACAGATTAGTTTTCTTTGAAAATCCAGTGGACTGAGCTTTTCACTTATGCTTAAGTGGGAGACTGAAACCCCACCTTCAGCAAGGCTACCTTGCCGTGACTCCATAATGGGAAACTGGCCCCCAGGACCCCTTTCTAGAGTAAACTAATGCCTGTTGGCTTCGGTTCAGCATCCCCATTGTGATTCTCTGAGAAAGAGGGCATGGCTCTTTGTGATTCCCCTTCCCAAACCCAGGGCTGAGGAGAGTACTGCCTGATGGATAGGCCACTTCACCGAAATGACAATAAGCATCCCACAAAGTGTTTATAGGGCCCACCAGAAAAATAACCCAAAGAGGGGACACCGGCACTGTGGTTTTGGTTTGGTTTGGTTTTGGTTTATCAATTCAGGGTTTCTCTGCGGAGCCTTGCTGCCCTGGAACTTGACCAGGCTGGCCTTGAACTCACAGAGATCTGCCTGCCTCTGCCTCCCAAATGCTGGGATTAAAGGCATGCACCACCACCATGCCTGGCTGTTTTTATAAAGACCGTTTGCCATAGCCCCATGCCAGCCAAGCAGTTATAATACACAGCCTGAGAGGAGACATTGGCAGAGTGTAAGGGAATGCTTGAAATGATCACTCTTCTTTTCTCAGCCTTTGACCAAGAATTAGTCATCCAAAACCAAAGTTTTCTGTTTTCCTTTTCCTTCCTTCCTTCCTTCCTTCCTTCCTTCCTTCCTTCCTTCCTTTTTAATCACCATAGTGTTCAGGAGAATGAACCTTTTGACTAACAAGGAATTAGATTTAAAACAAGTTGAGAAAATTCAGATGAACTGGGTCAAATTGTACCATGTCATATATTTTTTAATAGATATTTCACTTCCCTCTTAGCCCCTTGAAAGAGAGCAAGGACACAAGGTCAGGGAGCAAATCTGTGACTCAAAAGAGACATCCCAACATCTACAGGAACCACCACTACCATTTTTAAATGATACTTTGGGCATAGAGTTACCTCCCCCCATAACAACAAAAAGGGTTAGTAATATTTCATGAGTTACAGGGAAAGACTGTTGGTGAAAAGTTTTCTATAAAAGCTTTGGAGTTTCCCACCAGTACAGTAGTCCCTTCTTAGGCACAGAAACATTCCCAGAATCCTGTCAATGCCTAAGACTGCATGCAGTACTAGCACTGGATGTACTGTTTTTCATGTACACACATGCTGATTAGAAAGTTTAATTTACAGACTAAATGCACTAAGGGATCAGCAACAATGGTAAGATAATTATAACAATATTTAACAATAAAATCATGTGAGGCCCAGTGAGATGGCTCTGTGGGTAAAAGTGCCTGCAGGATTGATGACTCCCATTCAATCCCCAGGACTCATATGAGAAAACCACCTCTCACAAAGTTGTCCTCTGGCCTCTTCATACACACACACGCACATATGCCAAGGCACACAAATAAAATGCAATCTTTTCAGTTATGTGAATGAAGTCTTTCTAAATGTGTAACACATTCTTGTGATGATAGAGGATGATACAATTCCTACATGATAGCCTAGTGTGGCAGAACATACCTATAACCCCAGTCAGAGCTATGTAAGACATCCTATCTCAAAAAGACAACAGCAACAATAACAAAAAAATGAAATAAAATAAACTCTACATGATGAGACAAAGTGAGATAAACTATGTGATACCACGATGGCCTATTACATAAGACTTCCTTGAACACAGGCACCGAGATACCATGTCAGATCATTGGTAACACTACAGTGACTAATGGGTGATAGTGTGCATGATGGGAATACACTGAGCAAGAGAATGATTTACACCCCTATCAGAACAAAGCAGAACAGCGCACAGCTGCAAATGTAAGAAGTGGTCATTTCTAGAATTTTCCATACAATTTTTAAAGATCATGTTTGACCATGGGCAACTGAAACTGGGAAAAATAAGTGTGGATAAGAGGGACTGTTATGTATACTTGTTAATCTCCCACCCCCTGCAAAGCTTATGTTTATGATACCTTTTGAATATTTTTAACATGAGGAGACTATAAACAAAGCCTGAGCATTGTATGTGTGGCTTCTAAAACATAACTGAATGAGAAACATGGCTATTGGATGACTGGGGCCAAGTTCCTCAATAGCTGCCAGCATAAATGTGACTGTCCCCTTCAGAATGGGGACTGTGATAGCAGCTACACAATAGATGATTGGCAGTACTGAGTAGAATAGCCAGCCAAGTACTTTGCACATTGCTTGGCAGACTCAGGAGTGTTAGCTAGGGTTAATGGTGACTTTAAAACAAACTGATAACATGTACCGTGTTCCCACCATTTCTAAGACCACCACAGTACACCAGCCAAAGCAGCAGTGTTTGAGATTGGAAGCAGACTATATAGGGTGACAGATAAGAAGACCAAATTGTCCTGGGCCTGTGAACGATCCCCCTGACCATTTCCAGCTCTGCTTCCTTTCTGATGTACTTCTCCCTAGCACAAATCACAGCCTGTTGCTATCATTTTACAGCATACATTTCTTTGATAGATTCTAACAATGTTATATCAACAAAAATTCAAGTACTGATATGCATTGCCCATCCATGCAGGCTGGCAATTCTAAGGGAGGCAAAATATAATAATAAATCTTTCTTTAGTTAACAAAATTACTCTCCCCTACTTAATCAAGTCTACATTTCATGAATTAAAAGTTTTCCTATAGCATTTTATTCTAAAAGAACTGTTTAAACCGTTTAGCATAAAAATACCAGCAAAATAGCAAATGGATGGCTAGTCATTAGAAATAATTTGAGGTGCAGTAAGTGTTTTAACTCTCTGCTCTAAAATTCCAGCCCCCCCCCCAAAAAAAGCTATTTTCTAGTTAAGCTTTGTATCATTCCTATCTAAGAGTGGGTAAAACATCTCCATACTGTTGTTTTGTAATACTGGATAAATCCTATCTAAAGCTGGTTTAGTCATTATTTGGAAAATGATATTCCTCGATTGGGTCTTCTAAAATAATTCTGGATATGCTTTACTAATCTTACTTTCTTCTCTTACAGATAAATTTATTTTCTGGAAATAGCCTGCAAATTTCCTTCTATACTGCTGACCCAAATAGCAACATAATTTTTAATGTTCCATCTCTTTCCTGTTTCCTCTAATCTAATCTCTTTATTTTTATGCCAACCCCATCCAATCTCTTTATTTTTATTTTTAAATTAATGTCAACCATCCCATCTGCCATATATTTCAGCTTTCTTAGTTTTTACTTTTTTTTCTCCCAGTTTTCTCCTATTATGGATGCTTAATTTCTTTCTACCCATTGGAGGTTTTGTTTTCTTACATAGAACCATACATAATATAGCCTTCATTTTCCTGCTATACAGCATACCAGACTACTGGTAAAATTACAACTTCGCTTCTACCAGATGTATTAATATACTTCTGTACGTAAACGCAAGCATATGGAGAAGTCATTCTCCGAGTTTTAAAATACTTTGTTTATAAATTTCAAATAATACTTCTTTTTTATGTTTTTTTTTTCCCTCTCTAGATGGGGATCCCAGTGTAGCCCAGGCTGGCCTCAAACCATCCATTCATTTGTTTACCCTGCTAAGCACTAGAAGCACTTCCTCCATGGCTCTTATCCCATTTGCTTGACTTCTAGCCACTTTGTTTCATAGACAACTGTATTTCTATTTTATCTGCTGTAGTAATGTAACCTAGCCAACAAAATCTTTCCTATCAGTACAATCATCTTGCAGAAAAGTTCGTGGATCAGCACCAGCACTTACTAGTTGAGAACCATAGAAAAGTCACTTAATCTACCCATGTGTGGCCACATGGGGAAATAAGCCCTATTTTTTCTGTATTCTATGATTATTTCAAGTGCCCAATAACATGATGGACATTAAAGCATAGTGTAAATACTATGTGAGTAACTGTCATTGTTATCATGTCTAAAATAGCATAAGCGCTGACTTAGCAGCTACGTGGTATATGTTAGACTCTCAAGATCTTCCTTGAAGACTCGTGTGTTAAAAGGGTGGCTGTCAGATGATGGGCTTCTGAAAGGTGATGGATCACGAGGGATGTGTCAGTGGGTGAACTCGAGGCCACCAAGAGGGTAAGTTTAAGAGATATACTAGTCTCTGGACTCCTTGACTGCCTCAGCTTCCCAGCAGCCATAAGGTGAGACGCTCTCCGCCATCACATGCCTCTGCCTGGATGCTTTGCCTGCCCTCAGGGCCAAAGCAATGGAAACATCTGACTGTGGACTGAAATCTCCAAGGGGAAATAAGTTGACTTATATCCCTTAAATTGTTTATCTCAAGTATTTTGTCTCAGTGACTAAAAGTGACTAACCCAGTATGGAAAATTTCAATTCTATATTAAATGCAATGCCTTATTTTTTTTTAAAGAAAGTCTGTCACCTATAGAAGGTATTAACTCATCATGTTTTATATAAAATTTCAAGTTACTAACCCAGAGACCAAAAATTTAATAGCCTTAATAACTTAGACACTAGCCAGATATTACACTGATTGGCGAATAAATATTTGTCTTATGAAGAATGTCTTTCTACTTAAAGAAAATAAGCTCTTAAGTCTGGTGGTGGTAACACATGCCTTTAGTCCCAGCACTTGGGAGGCAGAGGCAGGTGGATCTCTGAGTTCCAGGACAGCCTGGTCTACAGAGTGAGTTCTAGGAGAAACACTATCTCTCATTTTTCTGTTGGCTTGTCTGGTCCAACTTCCATATGATGGGTTTATCTTATATTTTTATTTTGCTATGTTAAAAAAAGTTTTTAAAAAAATGAATAAATAAACATTAACATTACAAAGAAAAAATAATAAAAGAAGTTAAATAAAGGGAAAGAAGCTCGTAAGACTAGAGTCTGTAATAAATAATCAAGAAGGAGTCATCTCCCATTTTAACTATTTTAGAGGTGGAAAATCCCATAGGTTTGACCACTGTCCTGAGTCACAGTTACTAGTTAATTAAAACCCAGTTCTGTGAGGATGGTGGTGTTGCTCTGGGTAGAGCGGGCTTGTCTAGTGTGGGTTCCATCCCCAGTGCTGCACAGGGGACGAAGAAGAGAGGAGGAGGTTGTGGAAAGAGAAAGGAAGAGGGTTTCTCCCTTCTCCCATCACAGAGGAATCCAAACACAGACTGACCCAGCAAGCAACAAAGAAAAGCTCGACAGACACAACTACTCAAAATTTTCAGACTCCTGACACTATAAACAAAGTTGAAATACAAATAGCAGACTAAGACAAAAAAAAGATGTAAAAACAGTAGTTATTATCTTTAATAAATAAAACCTTTTTATAAGCCAAGAAGAGCGTTAACAGACCAACTGAACAATTTACAAAAGACATAAATGGGTGGTACACACACACACACACACACACACACACACACACACCAGTGTGAAGAGCCAGTGAGCAGTGAGAACATGTATAGGCTTTAAATGTCCAGCTGGAGGCTAGGAGGGTGGCTCAGTTGGTGCAAAGCAGGCCTTGCAGGCTGGAGATGCTGGCTTCTATCCCAGCACCCCATAAATGGGCGTGTAACCCCAGCACTCAAGAACTGAGGAAGTAGAGGAAGGAGGGTCAGAAGTTCAAGATCATCCTTAGCTACACAGTCTGAGGCCACGTTGGGATACATGAGGTCCTGTCTCACTAAAATAATATTAATAATAGTCATAGTAATGGAACCAGAATTTTAGGTGGACCAGCCCCATTTAAACGTAGGATAACTGAACCCCTTGATGGCTTCTGCTATTTGCCCTGTAGTTGGAATAATTATTCCTTTTTAGTTTTGTCAAGCAAAAAGAACTGCACCAAGCTGCAATCAGAGGGTGCTCCTATGACATGGACACAGAGGGAAGTAACCCAACCTGATGACAAGCAGACTGTAGTTAAAATGCTTTAACCCTGGCCTCAGAAGGCAGACAGAGTCTTTCTGGTGTCATTCTGAATGAAGTTGGATAGTAAAGAAGTTGGATAGTAGTGCCTCGAGAGTGTCAGACTCGGGCATGTTCCCCTGGCTAGATTACAAGGCTTCAGGGTTTGAGTTTTCCATAGTTTACCAGAATTCCAGTACTATAGATGGGAAAGCATGATTTTTAAGATACAGTGGTCCTCAGTATCTGTGAGTTTCACCCAGATTCAAACAATCATAGACTGGAAATGTCTGGAGGAAAAACACAACCTCAGCCAGGGCTACACAAAGAAACCCAGTCTCGGGGAAAACAAAAAAAAACACCACATTGAACATTTGTAGACTTTTTTCCCTTATCATTCCCTAAACAATACACTACAACCATTTACACAGAATGCATTTTTAATGCATTATAAGTGACCTGGACTTTACAGTACCTGTAAGGATGTGTGCAGGTTACATGCAAATACTCTATTATACAGGGGACTGGAGCCCCGAGGGACTTTGGTATTTGCAAGAGATTCTTAGAGTCTATCCCCAACAGGAACAACTGTGTGAGGTGCTCCCAAACAAGGGCTGGACCAGATGAGGTGGTGGCAAACAATTCTAGCAAATCACAAGAGTCAGTCACACAGCAGCCTTCCAGGACGGTAGTCCATGATGAGACTGAGCCTGGAGTGAAGATAACTTTGAAATTCTCTGCCAGGTTGGCAGAGCGTAATTCCGTGAGTCCCGGAGAACCCTGTGGGAATATCCAAGGAAACAAGTGTGGGAGCTGCTACAGGGCTTCAGGAGGAAGGGGAGAGTCTCTTCTGTCCCTGAGATGGACCTCACGGCTCTCCACACACCCTTGTGTTTGCCATTTACTGATTATCATAAAGACAACTCATAAAGGAAGCACGTGGATCCCAACAGTACACAAAGGAGGGCTTAATGTCATCTTAAAAATACAGGGGCTGGAAAGATGGGTCAGCAGTTAAGAGCACTGTTTGTTATTCTAGAGGACCAGGGTTCAGTTCCCAGCACCCACATGGAAGCTCACCAATGTCTGTAACTCTAGTTCCAGGGGACCTAGTGCCTGCTTCTGACTTCTGCAGTCACCAGGCACACACATAGTACCCATACATACATGCAAGTAAAGCACAAAACACACACACACACACACACACACACACACACACACACACACGTATTTTAAATCCCACAAATTTTAAAATACACTGAAGCAAGCCCCAAATGAGAGAGTAAAATAAAAATCTCTTTATTCTTATTTATTTCATTTTTGAAATGGGATCTCATGTAGCCCAGGGGTGTCTCAAACTCACTGTTTTTTTGTTTTTTAAGATTTGGTTTCTCCATGTAGTCCTGTCTTGGAACTCGCTCTGTAGACTAGGCTGGCCTCAAACTCACAGAGATCTGCCTGCCTCTGCCTCCCAAATGCTAGAATCAAAGGTGTGAGCCACCACCACCCAGATAAGTATGGTAATTTTTAATCCACAATAGAAAAACACAGCAAAGCCACAGATTCACTGGTAGAACACTTGCCTAGCATGCACCAAGCCCGGGGTTCCATTCCCAGCAAAATACACTCATACACATACACAGTTCTGCGTTCATTAAAAATAAAAACTGCTAAAGGTCGTGTAGTTCTTAGTTGTCTGGTTTCATCAGGAGCCAAGACCCACAGCTTCCTGAGCAGAGAGGTAAGAAGCAGAAGGCCTCTCTGAAAGTGTCCTTGGACTTTCAGGTTCATGGTTCCCAGTGTGCCTAGCTCTCTAAGGAAGTATCTAACTCTCGTGTACAGCTGACCCAGCAGCAGAGCCTGCCCTTTACACAGTTCTCCCAAGCCCTTTCCTCCACTCTCTTCCTCAATGCGTTCTTATTAGAACAGTAAGTTATGACGCCAGTTAATAGATAACCTGTCTGCAAAAGATTGCAGGGCTGGGATGTGAACCAGCGACCAGGGATCAGCCCGTAAGCACCCGCTACTAAACTACTTGTAGCCTTTCAACTACTTTTACTTCTGGTACCAGTAGGCCTTCTACTCTGAAAGGAAGCCAACATTTCACTTCTAAATCTTTGGGTTTAGGGTTTGTTTTCTTTTTTGCATAATTCATAATCTGTTCAATAAAAGCAAAGGCGTTTCAGTTATTTCCTGTCTCTTCACCTTTCTCACATGTTCTCTCTAAACAAAAGCTGGTCCCTTTCTTCCTGTTTAAATGCAATATTTAAGCATTGTAGTAGATAGGCAGCTTATGATGTGTATAAAAGGAGGACAAAAACATTCCCCCCAAAACAGCTGAAAATAGGGCCTTATTAACAGTGTTATTCGGGGCCTCAGTATAACTGGGTCGATGGTTATTCAAGGCCATTTTCTCTCTGAACATAACGTTTGTTTTTTGGACAGCAGCAATTGCTAAGCGTAGGAGCTCATAACTAAGATCTGTAGCCAGCTTTCTCACCAACCAGCTACCAAATCATGACAGAGACTCTGTATCAGTTATGAGTCCTTGGCCTTAGCGTATGCTTGTCCCACTGGATCTTACAGCTTGTATTCACCTGTTTCTCTTCCTCTGTTTTGTGCCGGGGCTTTTTACCTTTCTTTCATTCTGTATGTCCTACTCCATGTCTGTTTGTCTGGTCCCATGTGTCTCCTTCTCATTCTTTCTCTCTCTCTCTCTCCCCAACTTGTTGCAGCTGTTTACCTAGTTTGTTTGTATAGTTTGCTTTCGTTCTTTTGAGACAGGGGCATACCATAGCCCAGACCTGCCTGGAACTATAATAGCCCAGTCTGGCCTCAAGTTCATGGCACGATCCTGCCTCAGGATCGTAAGTACTGGGATTGCAGAAATGAGCCACCATGCTCACCTTGAAATAAAGACTCTTCTTTTATTACTGTTGTGTGTGCCTGATACATGTGGAATGTAGGATGCACAGGCCACAGTACACATGTGGAGGTCAGAGGGCAACTTTGTGAAATCAATTATCTTCTATCTACTTTTATTATGGATTCCAGGGATCAAATAGAGGTCACCAGGCTGGTACAGCAGATGCCTTTGCCCACTCCCTGAGCCGCCTCACCAGCTCTCTTTCTGTTTGAGGATGTGTATTTCATCTCAACTTGATTTAGTGATTTCACCTTATTAAACCAAATACCACTGCACAGGAATGTTTCCCGTAACCATTCTGCACGCTTGAGTAATGTAACCTAAGCAAGGCTCAGCTGATACTTTA